>NC_142495.1:9942196-10069373 GCF_965113065.1 Corylus avellana | reverse complement strand
ACAACAAAAAACAGAGACAACCCAGCCCCAATAGAAAAACAACCATAAAAGCATAGATCTGCTCCTGAGAATACTAGATCTCCTCCTCATCGGCCCAAAATGGTCGAAAAACTACATCATTTTCCTCATAGATCGGTCAAAAGAGCAAATTTAAAGAGAAAACTATTATTCAAAACAAATAAAACGAGCAACACAGCCAGCAAATTAGCAGCGACTGGAGTGGAGGAGATGACGAGCACTAGCCAGTGTTGGCACGTGGTGGAGCGGATGGAGAAGGGAGGCACAGCACCTTGGAGGGTGGGTGGTAGCGGCTAGAGTTGCTGATTTATGGCCCAAAAATACTTACAAAAACAAAGAAAATCAGGAAAAAATGCACAGAAGGAGAGGGGGGAGAGGGGGAAGGGTGAGAGGAGGAGGGAGCCCCCCCCCCCCCTCTCTTTGGCAGCTAGGTTTTTTTCCCTTATGCTACTCGCCAAATTAACTTGTTTGGTGGTGATATAGTAGCAAGATAATCTTAAAAAAAAAAAAAAAAAAAAAAAAAAATCCCAATTTCAAACTCTTTTTCATGTTGTTTTAATGATGGGTTAAGAATGATGCATGAAAGTTACTACCTTTACACTTTTTTTGCGATGCATAAGAATAGGCCCCATCATGATATGTATATGTATGAACCTATGTGTTTTTGAGACGGTTGAATTGGATAGGAGTTAAGTTATTGCATGAAAATATGACTTAAAGTTGATTGGAGTTTTTATCTCCTAACCCAAGCGAATGAATGTTCTGTTGTAATATATGTTACAAACATTTGTTTGAAAACATTTTATGATTTGATATTATTTATGAGCTTTTATTCAGTTTTATGGTTTTGACCGTTAGGAATTAATTGCCAAGTTATTATGGAAATCATTTCACTACAAAAAAACTATCATTTTCTGACGTGGCTACAGTACACGTTTTGTTGCCATGTCAAAAATTTTTTTCTTGACGCGTGAATAGTGCCACGTCAGAATTTTTTGACATGTTTGTTTTAGCACGTCAGAAAATTCTGACGTGTTAAATATTGCAATGTCCAAAAATTTTTACGGATTTTAAAACTTAAAAAATTATATATTTTTTGACGGGTCAACATTTACCACATCAGAATTTTCTGACGTGGCAATGTACCACGTTAGAAAATTCTGACGTGGTAATTTGCCCGTTAGAAAATTATTTAATTATAATTAAAATATTTATTTATATTTTAGTTTTTTTATAAAAAATCCTGACATGCAACACATGGCACGTCAGGAATCCCCTCGAGACCCTCCCCCCCGCGCATACGTCCCATCTCCTCGATGTGCAGCGCGCCATGCCTCTTAATTAAGAAGCCTGGCCTATTTGAATTTTTTTTTTTTTTTTTTTTTAATCTTTTCTTTCCCCCAGCTGGAAGAGTACTACCACCGCCCAAGCTCTCAGCTTTTCTTTTTTCTCTTGTTTTCTCTGGTTTTCTTTCTTTCTTCCGCCATAGCTGAAGCTCGATTAAGCTTCTTTGTTTTTTTTTTTTTTTTTTTTCTCTTCTCCACCCGCCGGCCGTATATATACTCTCTCTCTCTCAAGTTTCTCTCTCACGACGTCTCCGATCCACTGCGCGCAGCTAAACCCGTCGGCTATCTCTCCACCATCAATCTCTGGCCGTCATCCTCACTCCCTCCGTTTCTAGCTCCTACAAGAGCTCCTCACAGGTATATATATATATATACATGCATCCTTGTATTTATTTATTTGTTTGATTTGGATTTGGTGTTTGTATGCAAGTTTGGGTGATTACGTGCTAATTTTGTGTAATACGTTTGAAAAGAAAATAATTATGAATCTGGTTTTGTGCAAGATGGTTGATATATTTACATGAATTGATTTACACTGTCGTTCCTCCCTAGCTATATGCATTTCAATTTTTTTTGATATATATATATATATATATATATATATATATATATATATATATATATATATATATATATACTGGCCATATACCCGGCCATATATATACTGTAAATATATAAATAAATAAAGAAATATATATATGGGTACTATATACGTATATATATGGCCGGGTATATATATTATATATAACAATTTTACATATATGTTATTATATACAACTTATTTAAATTTTTGCTTTGTTTGATATAGTTCTTTATTGTAAATTTGTTAATTAATTAGGTAATTCGTGCTATGTGTTATGATTGTTATTTGGTATGCACGTGGTATATATGAACAATCATGTGGTTTTGATCGGTTATATCCGGAAATGAGTAATTAACTTAGATTTATTTATTTAAGGGTTAAATACTTCAGACCCCCCTAGGGTTCACAACTTTATTTTTTTTCCCATAAGATTTCATTTTTATTACAGGAGGTCCCTGTGGTTTTGATAATAGACCAAGTTAGTCCTCCGTCAGTTGACCGTTAGTTGACTTAACGGAATTTCACGTTGACCAATCAAATGTTGACACGTGGCACCTACTTAATTTTTTTTAATTAATAAAAAATATATATTAAAAAAAAAATAAAAAATAAAAAAGGAAAAAAGATTGGGAGCCACCCCCTTTGGCCATGGGGGTGGCCTGGCTACCCCCATCTGGTCGGATGGGGGTGGCCAAACCACCCCCTGGGCACCAAGGGGGTGGCCGAAAACACCCCCAGTATCCGCTGGGGGTGGCTCGGCCACCCCATTGGAGCTAAGGGGGTGGCCGAAACCACCCCCAGTACCCACTGGGGGTGGCTTGGCCACCCCCATGGAGCCTTGGGGGTGGCCAAAACCACCCCCAATCCACCATTGGGGGTGGTCTCGGCCACCCCCAAGGCTCCATGGGGGTGGCCGAACCACCCCCAGTGGGTACTGGGGGTGGTTTCGGCCACCCCCAAATGGCCAAGGGGGTGGCCGAGCCACCCCCAATCTTTTTTCTTTTTATTTTTTATTTTTATTTTTTTAGAAAATACATTTTTATTTTTTTAAATTAAAAAAAAAATTAAGTAGGTGCTACGTGTCAACATTTGATTGGTCCACGTGGAATTCCGTTAAGTCAACTGACGGATGACTAACTTGGTCTATTATCAAAACCACAGGGTCCTCTTGTGATAAAAATGAAATCCCAATGGGAAAAAAATAAAGTTGTGAAACCCAGAGACTAATTTAGTATTTAACCCTTTATTTAATTTGTTTAGTGATATATAATAATAAATGCATTTAAATTTAGACTTGTATATTGTTTAGGTTTTGCCCTATTAATACTTATAAATGTTATACAACCAAAAACTTTGACAATAGGAAAAAAAAAAAAAAATAAATAAATTGACTTCGTACCCTAGCTAGATTTATTTTATTTAAGTCCCCGACATCTAACGAATGCATATATATTAAATTTGAGGAAAAAATGATAGAAGTTGAATGTGAATGAAGAATGTTTTTATTTTTATTTTTAAAAAGCAATATGTACATTAATTTGTAATTGTTTTTTATGTTAACCATAAAATTTATATGTACGATGAGTAAACGATATATAATTAATTGAGTAACTAGTATATGTTTAAAATTTTAAATGTGTGATTACTTTACATATTTACTTATTTTAAATACTAATTCGGTTCGTAACGTATTTTGCAGAGAGATATGAGTTATAGGGGAAAGAGAAAAGCATAGAAGCAACCGACCGTGCGGTTGACATCTGGCGCCCAGGCATTGGGCTCATCCCCCCGGGCTGATATGGAGCAAGAAGGGTATAGACCAGTATTTCCACATCATGTGGAAAGGCAGACCCATGCGGGGCAGGACTTTGGCTTTGGTGGTGACATTCATGGAGATTCTCAGCATATTCTGCCAGAGCCGGAAACATCCACACCTTTCACGCTTGACTTCACGATGTTGAGCAATATGGGGATTGTTTCACATGGCCATTTTGAGTGGCACCCGTACCCCACCGGACCACAAGTGGATGATAGTGATGAAACACAGCCCCCCGATAGCAATGTGGGTGATGAGGATGGTGCCGCATAGGACACGCATCCCGATGATGCTGCTACACGCCTGTTGGCGGTGGACGAGGTTCGGACGATAGGTAAGTATATGTGCTAAAAAATTGTAATATATTTTTTTTTATTTTAATATGTAGTTAGTTTAAATATGTAACTAACTTGTTTAAATCCGTAATGTATTAGGTATAGATCAAAATGGTACCACCCGCTACCATGTTTTGAGTGTCAAGTCATGTCACAAGTTGTGGGAGATCCCCAATGGGCAAAGGATCGTGTGTGAGTATAACCCCGCGTGGCAGCCTGTGGGACAAAGCGCTTCCAAATTTAGACGGATGACCGGAGTATTTGTCAGGAGCAGTAATTATGTAAGGATTAGCGACGAGTGGAAGAATGTATCAGAGCGTAGGAAGGAGGATATTTGGGATGCCTTGATGGTATGTTATAATTAAATATTATTGTATTTATGATAGTTATTTGTATATTCATATATTTATCTCAAATATATGCTGTGTTGTTAATATAAATATACACGTGAATTTATGCAGAAGCACTTCTATATCCCACCTGAGTGCGATATCGCAGCCATAAAACAGGATGCTTTCCTTGATATGGGAAACAAGCATAAGAATTGGAGGTATAAATTTAAACAGAGTCTTCACATTACATCGGACGATACTCCGGCAACAGTGAAGACTAGGGTAGGGAAACAATTGTTATCCACGTACAATAGAACTGACGTGGATATATTATTGGAGAAATAGTGTAGTAAAGAGAATCAAGTAAGTCACATATTTTATTGGGTTTAAGTCCTTAATTTTATTAAAATGAATGTGTTAGACTAAAATATTAATAATGATATTTGTGTAGGAATATGCTGCATATATGAAGGGAATCCGGTCCAAGAACAAAAAGCCTCACTGTGACTGCACCGAGTCAAAGAGCTTTGCCAGGGCTACACATGAAGAAGTATGTGTGTTTTTTTGATCAGTTATATTTAAGTCCTTAATTTTATTAAAATGAATGTGTTAGACTAAAATATTAATAGTGTTAATTGTGTAGGAATATGCTGCATATATGAAGGGAATCCAGTTCAAGAACAAAGAGCCTCATTGCACTGAATCAAAAAGCTTTGCCAGGACTACACATGAAGAAGTCTGTGTGTTTTTCTGATCAGTTATATATATATATATATATATATATAAAATTTATGTTGATTATGTTTATGTTTTATTTGTTTATGTAGGTCATAAATACAGGGGCTCCGCCAATACGAGCGCAGTCTTACATCAATACACACGTGAAGAAGGATGGCGGATATCCAAATGACTTGGTCAGGGAGAGATGTGTATGCTACTAATAACCGATATGTCTTGGTTAATATATATTTCTTTGTATTTTAATTTAATATTTCTAATTGCTTCTTTTATTGTGTACCCTATAGGAGAGGATAAATGAGTTACTTCCCACTGACCCTGCTGCTAGAAGATTTGTAACCGAGGGCACCATACGGTGGGCACCCGACGATGCGTACGCACAGGGGATCGGCAATAAGCCTGAGTACGTTGGTCGGGTTCGCCAAGTTGGAACAGGTATACTACTTATGCGGCTATGCGCGGCAGTATACACTCCTATTATAGACCAGTCACGCCACAGTCACAACCTCCCGGGAGCTCTGGTGTCTCACAAATGATAAAAGCTGCACTACAAGCTAAGCAGGAGAAGCACAAGCAGGAGAGGCGCAGAGAGGAGATAGCTGCGCCATTAGATGCACAGTGAGAGTAGGTTGCTGTGCGGTTAGTTGAGAATGAGGCTAGTATTAACACTTTGTATGAGGCACGGTTTCGTCAGCTTGAGTCCCTGTTGCAGTCGAGGTCCGCATCCGATATGACTCAAGTTAAGGATGTGCAAGACAAAGAATCCCCAGCCGTTTTGGGGGTGAGATCATCGGTGGGGAATGGATCAGGTAATGCAATTTTTTTATTTTTTTTTATTTTTTTGTTTTTTTTGAATATATATCCTATACATACGAATTGGTATTATTTCTACTAGTAAACTTTAGTATTTTTTTTGCGTCTAATTTTAGAAAGATATTATTTTCCAGTCGGAATATATATATATATTGCATTGATGATGCTTATTATTTGTAGTTAGTGCATTTTTGGTTCTATTATAGTAATGTCATTTTGGTTAGTATATATGTTAAAGTTGTTATAGTGCCCTTTTTTGTGTTTGGCTTAGGATCCTGATAAGAAAGGTACTTATTGCTTCCTGATTGATTGTTTTAGCATCTCCAGGCAATGCGGAGAGGTTGGAGAATGTGGAAGCTATTGGCCTGGATTGAGCATTGTCTGTGAGTTTGTAGTTGGTAAACCTATTATATATTTTGTTTTTGTTTTGTTGATGTTTAACGTTACATGTGATTATGTCTATATTCGTGGTAACATATATAGTTTGGTTGTATATGATTGACGTAGAAATTACATGTTTGTGATATATGTAATTATGTCTATATGATAAATAGTAAGTATTTTTTTATGGATGTTTAATCAATACTTCGTTTAAGGTTTAATAGATTGGGCCTCTTGTAGGAGAGATAATGAGGTCAAAAGTATAATTGAGTGCTTCTTTTCATTAAAAAAAAAAAAGAAAAAGAAAGAAAGGAGATAGAGAGAGAAGAGGAAGAAAAGAAGAAATGATCATTGTTTTCTAGATCATTGATGCAAAACCTATTCACATAGAAGTAAACATATAAATCATTGTACTCCACTTATTCAAGCAAGATTGGGAAGACGTTCACCTTTATAATTTGTATGCTTATTTAATGGTTTGGCTTCATAAAGGTCTCACTATATTTTGTGATAATGAGTTAGGACCCCATCAATCTTAATGGTTATCCTAATTTAGTTTTATTGTTGTTCATTTGAAAGAAAGTTAAGTTGAAGCATCTGAATGAAAGATAGAATGTGTTATGTATTTGAAGGTCCAAACTTCCAATTATTCATTGAGATGATAACGGCCCCTAGCATGCAAGATGTCATGATTTCTTGTTTTTGTTGCCTATGCTTTCTTTTATTTTAGGAATATTTTTTCTTGTTCTTTTTACTATGTTCTAATAATTTTTGTTTCCCACGAAAAATTAGTTATATAGATTGCTTATTCTTGATTTGCGTTTCTAGGCTGCAGAAAGCCCTAGGGAGAGTGCTTGTCTAGAGGTGCCTATTATTCTCCTTTTAAGTCTTTTATCTTTTATACAGTCGGACATTCACACCCATATACATTAATTTTAGTGCTCTGTGTAAGGCTTTACCATCATTTATAAACAGGGAAAGGAGTCTCATTTGGAATCAAACATAGGCTTTGAGGATGACAATGGAGAGGTGACTACACTTACTTTGATATCCAGTTTTAGAGAAATTTCCTAGCCGTGGAATGTTATGTTCTATTAAAGTGTGATATATTACATCTGGTTGAGAAGAGAATTGGATAGGAATTGCACAATGTCTTCCTCCCTTTCTCTCTGCACCCCCCCAACCCCTAACACACACAGACGCTGCACTCATACACATGCATATACATGTACACACTTTAAGTTCAACTTGATGTTTGTTTACTTGTTTAGTTCAAACTTATTTTGTGCAATTTTAAATATGCTTCTATTTCGTGTTGGTACACATCATTAGATCTTGTGAAATTTGACTTTCACTCTTTTCTTGGACTTCTTTGCTTAGAAACGATCATTTTTTAGGTATTTAAGTAAAAATGCAACAAGAGTTCACTTATATTAAGAAAAAAGAATAAGAGAGAGTAAAAGATTTGCTTACATGGTAAGGGCTGGGGGTGGGGATAGTCTTAGGTTCATCAGCAACTTGATTAAATGGTCTCATGTTTTATTAAGTTTTTATGCCTATTTTTGTGGGTGGATAATGTTTTGCAATCCTTTCTAGAAAATGATAGCTTGGAGTTTGAGGAGATAGTGAAGAAATATTCTGATGAACTATCTGAAACAATATTTTTCTGAAATCCTTCTCTAGAGTGGTTACACAATGAGGAACCTATTGCCATGTAATCAGCTTTGTCTGTCAGTTTGTAGTTGGTAAACTTATAAATATTTTGTTCTTATCTTGTTAATGTTTACCGTTACATGTAATTATGTCTAGATTTGGGTTTGGTTGTTTGTAGTTTTTGTACAAAAGGCATGTTTGTGATTAATGTGGAGGTTCATTTTTTTATGGATGATTAATGAAAAATTCATTTAGGGTTTAACGAATTTTTGATGGATGATTAATGTCGTTTCATGAATATATAGTTCAAACAAATGTGATGGATGATTAATGTGTATTACGTCAAAGGCCTTTCAAAATGTGAAAGGCCTTTCAAAGGCCCTACAAATTGGCCTTTCAAACAAATGTGAATGGCCTTGCAAACAAAAAATAAATCGTAAATTAAATAAACAAATGAGAAAAAAAAAAGGACCTAATTTTCTGACGTGATACTAGTGTCACGTCAAAAAATTTTGACGTGGGAGTTCTTCCGCATCAGAAAATTTTCTGATGTGATATAAGTGCCACGTCAGAAAATTTTTTGATGTGGCACTAGTACCACGTCAGAATTTTCTAACGTGCTACTGTTTGCCATGTCAGAAAAATTTTCTGACGTGTCATACAGTAAAACGTTTAAAAATTCTGACGTTCTAACCACTAACACGTCAGGAAAAAAATTTTACTGACTCCTATGCTTCTGACATTCAACACACGTAAGAAATGCCACGTCAGAAAAATTTTCTGACGTGTCAGACACCATAAAACGTTAGAAATCTCTAGTAAAGAAAAAATTGTTTTTTTTTATAGTGTTTGAGCATTAACAAATGTTTTCCAATTTTGACGTTATGACCATTTGGTCATTAACCCATTTATTTTTCTTTACCATTTGTGACCTTTGGAGTTATCAAGCTTTTATGGGATTTTGAGAACCAAGTTTTATAGTTGTAGTTTGGGGAAAATACATTTGACCCCCCCTGAACTATCCACTCATTTGCACTTTGACTTCAAATGTTTAAAAAATTACACTTGATCCCCCCCATTTGCACTTTGACCTCAAATGTTTAAAAAATGACACTTGATCCCCCCCCCCCCCCCCCCAAAACTTTCAAATTGTTGCAATTTGACTATATATATATATTTTTTTTCAAAATGCCACCATCCTAAGCTAAAAAAGTGACACTTGACCCCCCCCTCCCCCTCCCCCCCCCCCCTTAAAACTTTCAAATTGTTGCAATTTGACTGTTCTGATTTTTTTTTTTTTTTTTTTTCCAAAATGCCACCATCTCAAGCTAAAAAAAAAATTTAAAATTAAAGGGTGGCCGGCCACCCTAGTTGGGCTAAGGGTGGCTTCGGCCACCCTAGACCGGACACCCCTTAATTTTTATTTTTTTAACTTGGGATGGAGGCATTTTGGTAAAAAAGAAAGAAAATAAGAATGATCGAATTGCATTGATTTGGAAGTTGGGGGAGGGGGGGTCAAATGTCACTTTTTAAACATTAGAGGTCAAAGTACAAATTAGTGGATAGTTCAAGGGGGTAAAATGTATTTTTCCCTTGTAATTTTTTACAGTTATGACCGTTTAGTCATTAGAACTTCTTTATGATATTAAAAAGTTTTCCAGCACTTATGTCTTATATAAGATCACTTTTTGTGAGAAATAATATGGTGTTTTCAAACACATTGGGAAAAATATATTCCATGCTATAAAGCTATATGTTATATCATTATCCCTTTCTACAAAACATTATTATGAAGTCCCCCATCTATTTTGATAAAAAGGTTGTTCTACTAGTCTTTGTTTTTGGAAATGCGTCCTTAACGAAGGTAGACGCTATAATCTAATCTTGGGAGGTTGCGTGTCAAAGGATCCAATTGCACCGAGTTATATACTCTGGGAGGCACGAATTAACCTTTAAGGACAACGCTTTTGCGTGATTCTATAGCATTGTGAGATCTTTCTATACTCTACTTTTCATCTCTTTGTATTTTTTTTAAGGGGAAAATGCAGTTTACCCTATGAAGTTTCATAGGTTTTTCAATTTTAACCCTAAAGTTCAAAAATTGGCAATCTACCCCATCTGAAGTTTAAAAAATTGGTAATTTAAACCTTCCGTTTAATTTTTCCGTTAAATTGGACGGA
Organism: Corylus avellana; assembly: GCF_965113065.1. Taxonomy (NCBI): domain Eukaryota; kingdom Viridiplantae; phylum Streptophyta; class Magnoliopsida; order Fagales; family Betulaceae; genus Corylus; species Corylus avellana. The sequence continues at coordinate 10,059,178 of NC_142495.1, read as the reverse complement.
AATTTTTTTAAAAAAGCCTGAGGGTAATGATGTAATTTCATAGATTTTCGTCAATTTTGACAGAAAAATTAAGCGGAAGGTTTAAATTGCCAATTTTTGAAACTTCAGGGGGTTAGATTGCCAATTTTTGAACTTTTGGGTTAAAATTGAAAAACCCTTGAAACTTTAGGGGGGTAAACTGCATGTTTTCCTTTTTTTTTTTTAATTTCTTGTTAATATTCAGATTGTAATTATTTTATATCAATAAGAATTTGTGCACCATCCAAAATTATTTCCAACATGTTCAACCCTTGTAGGATGAACATTCAAACCTTGAGGAACTAAGGTTCGATGATGTCAAGGAAGGGATAATTAGGGTTTCAATTATGGATTACGGTTTTGATCGCATGATTAGGGTTTTTACGTGTGTAGATTTGTATTATAAGCTTATGGTGTCCACTATTAGAGTGTGGATTGCAGTGATTGGTGATTAAGATGTTCGGATGTGATCAGAATCAACCACAGTAAGAAAATGTTTACAAAACTTTTTTTATTCAAACATGCGATATGTCAGTGAATTGATTGTGTTTCATTTTTCAAGTAACTTGTCATGAGCCTATTGATTTTTATAATATGTTCATAATTGCTTCAAATGAGAACTTCCTATTATATGGTTTACAATAGATGAACAATATTTGCATAGTATGACATGACCGTGGGTTATGGGCTTAACCCTAGCTATGGTCACGAAGTTTATTTTTATTGCTCAGCCTTAGATTTAATGATTATTTCTAACATACGCCATTTGGCTTTTTTTTTTACATGTGGAAATAAACTGAAGAATTAATTTTACTCTGTTAAAAAACTTAAGGACTAATTTTATCACTTACGAAAATTTAAGGACTAGTTTGATACACACAAAAAAGACACTAATTTTGTTTTTAACCCTAATTTTTAATCACGTTAAAACTGGTTGAGTAGTTTTAAACGTTCTCAAAAAATATAATAAATATATTGGCAATCTCATAAATGTAAATTTTATCTAATAAAACAGAAAAAAAAAACGAAATTATTTCATATATAAGTAATATTACAATAGAAATAAAAAAATAAAAAAAAATAAAAAAGGAAATACGTCAGTAGAGTTCTTCTCTATCTCCAGAAAAAGTCCTGGACAGATTCTTGCCATGAGAGCACAAGCATGAGCATCACCAAAACGCCGGCAAGCCCCCAGGAGGAGCTTCCAATTCTAAGCACCCAAGAAGGGTCCGGCGACGGAATTATTGAAGCTCTGCCTCCTCCCTGCGCAGACACGGATGACGAGCACGATGAAGTTGTTCTAATGGCAATTATGAGCCCAGCAAGAACCATGGGCAGAACAAATCCGGAACTCCATTTGGTCTCGTAATGGCGCGTGTCACTCTTCCGGCTCGCGTATAACGGCGACAGCACTATTGCAGAGGCTAGAGCAAGCACCATGGCTACCGACCTTTGAGATGAGTATTGGTGGTAGGTAGCCATTGGTGGGGTGCTCTTAAATGTACGTTAATGGTGAAATTGAAGATGGGAATTGTGGGGTATATGTAGTGGGAGGGAAGATGGTGAAATTGGAGGAGGAATCTAATTAACTGGAAAGCTTTGTTATCTGATGGGAAAAGTGAGAGGCAGGGGAGCCGTCCAAAAAGTGGAAAAGGAAAAAGGTGAAGAAAATAAACTAAGGATAGAATTGGTGGAAAGGTGAAAAAAGATGGTAATTTTACTTAAAGAATTGAAGGGGATTGATGAAGTAAGGTATATTTCTATCTTTTTGGTCGCGTTCATACGAGACCACAACACACAAGTAATTGCTAGCTGTGCATAATTGTTATGGGATCTACTTTTCCATCAAACCAAAAAGATATATGAAGGAAAATGCATCTAGTCAAACATTGCCACCTTAAAAATTCAAATAAGGAAGATTAAGGTTATAAACAAATTTTACAGAAAAACTTTTATAAACTGACGTGTGACATAACAGAATATGGCTTAAAATAGTGTTGTGTTGAGTGTTCTCAAGCTCATTTGGTCGATTTCAATAAAAAAAAGTCGATAGAAGTGCAAATATTTGTGCCTATTTTGTGTTTTATTGGGTTGCAACCAGATCTTTTTCGGACAGTATTCTTATTTTTTTTCCTTCTTTATGTTCATATTGTTAGTGGGAGGATCCCCATTTTCTTTTTGGCCAAGTTAGGGCTCTTTTTGTTATTGCTTTGTTTCTTTCTTAAGTTATTGGACCCAAAAAAAAAAAAAAAAAAAAAAAAAAAAATCCCCCTTTGTTGAGATGGTGGATTGAATAAGTGATGGGGCCAGCTGGAAGCGACGTATATTCTCACCTCATAAAAGAAGGCTTGATTTCTTGCTTCGGTAAGTTTTTCAACAATGAAAAGTTCACCCGCACGAAAAGTTTGTAGTTTTGTATGTCGTGCTGTACAGCTAATTTTCTTCTATTGTATGATAGTAAAATCTGAGTGTACTGAGGTTTTGGATTCATAACAATTTTGTAATCCATCTTTGTTGTTGTTATTATGTGTAGTATCTTGTCTTATTTATCGTAATTATGGCCTTTTACACAATTACTTTCAACCCAAGCAAAAGATTTACTCTCTTGGCCCGACTCCTAATATGATCTAGCTCATTTTTTCTGAGACTTTTTGTAATACCTTTACCCCAAGTGGTATGATATTGTACGCTGCACGATGTTATTATTGAGTATACCTCCAAAAAACCTCATACCATTTAGAGAGAATATATTCCATATAAACACATCATTTTTTTTATGCCCAAGCAATGTGAGACGTCATAATCAACCTCTCTTAGGACCTAGCGTCCTTGCTGGCGACCCTCATGGGCTTGTTCACGCTCCCCGCATCTCAGATTGGACTATGGCTCTAATACCATATGTAAAAGTCCTAACTCTAAGTGGTATGATATTGTCCGTTTTGGGCCAAGTCCGCACGGTTTTATTATTGGGTTTACCTCCAAAACGTCTCATACCATTTAAAGAGAATATATTCCATATAAACACATCATCTTTTTCGTGCTCAGGCAATATGAAATGTCACAATCACCAAAGAGCTAGCTAAAGCTAATTGAACAAAATATAAGACTTTTTGAGCAGGAATTCCGCAATGAGTAGGAGTATACAAGCTTTTGTAGTTATTTCTTCTTAACCGTAGCCATCCCCACTACTCTTTAATCGCCTATCAAGCAGTGGGTGTTTTGTGTTTCTTTTAGTGTTTTGAGCTTTCTTTAAACCTATTTTAGAGTATATTTTAGACATGTTTTAGTGTTTTCAAATATTAAAATCCATATTTTCAAACATCATGTCACATATCTGGCAGTCATTCAAAAAGAGAAAACCTACTTGAAACAGGAGAAAACAAAACCAGACAGATGGCAGATATATATTCAAAGGCAGTTCTAGCTCAACCCAAAACATCATTACAGAGAAAATTTGAGTCTTTGACCAAAATACTCATGACATGTGCTCCAATACCTAACACCAAGAAAATAACAGAAAGATAGATTGTCATTTTTGTCATGCCACTAATCCCCTTAGTTTAAATAATGATATGCAAAGAAAAAGAATTTTGGCATATGTATCAGTGCTTCTCATAGTTTTGAATCTACAAGAACAAAATGCGATCATTCTTGATAACACTGATTGTGGTTTACTTATGCTTTGATATTTCTGAAGCTCTAAGGGATGTTGGGACAGCCATGTCTTATATAGTTATTAGCAGTTAACGGTTATTAACCGCTCTGCTTGTACATTCCTAACAACGAATAGTATCTAAACAAGGTCGATCTTTTAAGACTTTTGCAAGAATGCCATGTCCCATTTACACAAAAAATGCCACAACTTGTAAGAAATTAAGTGTAGAAGTTAATTTGAATGGAGCCATGGAGGCATTAGAAACCAAGATGTTTATATATAGAGGGCTGCATATACTTTTCACGTAAAAATCTAAAAACAAATGTATTTTTTAAGAAATAAAATTTTAAGACAGTTTAATTTCTTGAACTTCCATGGGATTTGACAAATTCTCCAAACTTTCAAATATCTCATTTTGAGCCCCTAAATTTTCAATTGCTCTCAATGTGGACCCCTCCGTCAGATCTTAAACGTTACATGACGTTTATACTCTTGACTTTTGTATAAAATTTCAACTTTACCCTTAATTTTAAAACGTTTTTTTTATTTAACAAAAAATGAAAATCAGGGATATTTTGATTTTTTTTGGTATTTTTAACAGCTAAAATTGACGGAGGGGTCTACATTGAGAGCAATTGGAAGTTCAGAGGTCCAAATTGAGGAATTTAAAAGTTTATAGAAAATTTATCAAATTGTGTGAAAGTTTAGGGGATTAAAAGTGAAGTTACAATGTGATCCCATGCACATATAAAACTACAATGGTATGGGAACACGTACATGTTTGGAGAAGAGTCGTTGGGTAGAAATAGGATTTTAGATTACGAATAACTTTTGGTCGTCTTCAATACACCGAAGACGTGGAGCAACAAAGTGTAATTTTTACCTTTTCAAATTGTTATTTTTTAAAAATTACACTCTTAAATTGATACATTTTTTACGATTTGATTTGAAATTACATTTTTATCGATGAGAATGCAGTGTCAAACCCTCATCAAATTGTCCACAAGAAATAGTTCAATTGGCTGGAGGCCATGCCTTATGAAGGGGTAGCTTAATCGTCTAAGAACTACGCCTTATAAATTTAAAAAAAAAAATTATTTTTTTAATATTTAATTAATTTTTTGTTCATTTTCACATAAAAAATAGGCAAATTCATCATGAATAATTTACAAAGGAAATAAACAAGAAACGAATGTGTAGTCCCCAAGAGGTAATTCAATCGGCTAGGATCACACTTAATGAAATTTTTTGTTCATTTTCACATAAAAAATAGGCAAATTCATCATGAATAATTTACAAAGGAAATAAACAAGAAACGAATGTGTAGTCTCCAAGAGATAGTTCAATCGGCATCGGCTAGGACTACGCCTAATGAAACGATGGTCACTAGTTCGAATCTCCCTTCCTCCTCTTGTGTTAAAAAAAAAAAGAAACGAATGTGTAACCGACATAACTCACCCTTATGGCCTTGTGGTTGTGGTGGCTTTATTCATTGGTTTTCAATTTTCAGTGGGAAAAAGCCACGTCACTGAAGTCCCCACAAAACAAAAGAGTGAAAAGACAACAAGCAAACTACGTCAAAGCCCACAATTATCCACTGAATTGACCAAACACTCCCTCCTCCCAATTTCCCAATTCCAGTACTTTAAGCCAGCTCCTCATCCCTGCAAATTTTCTCCACGTGCGCCGATCGAATGTAACCTCCCTAACAACTGACGATGTCTTCGCACGAGCAAGCCCTCGTGTCCCTCCTGTCCCAACTAGCGCTCTCCTTAGATGGCGCCGTTTTGGGCATGGCCTTGGCCTACGCCGCCGCGCGCTCCGTTCTCAAGTTCACCGCCACGTCGTCCGCTCTCCGCAAAATCCGCAGGGCTCCATCGCTCGAAGTCTCGGACCTCCGCTCAATCCTGCCTGTCGAAGACTCCTCCTCCGGCCCGTCACAGCAGTCCGATCAAATGATCGTCGTCGTCCGCGGCACCGTTGAGGCCAAATCCGCCGTCGATCTCAACTGGAAGAGCTTCAAGCCCAATGTCTTGGTCTCACAGGAGTCCGGAGACAAAGCCGTTATTGTTCAAAGGACTCAAACGGTGCGTTTCTTATTGTAACTGCTAAAAGAGAATCTATAAACTGTGTTTGGTTGCTGAGAAATTGTTGTTTATTCGCGCTTCTGTTTGTGAAATTTTACTTGATTCTGTGTTTGGTTGTCGAGAAAGTGTGAAAATAGGAAGGGAAACACGGCAATTTATAAGAATTTTCTTGTTTTGGGAGCTAAGATTTTCTACTTAAGCGGTGTTGTAGAAGCGTAAAACTTGAAACCTGTTCTTTTCCTTGGATACTACTGAATAAATTTTTGAAGTTTGTCAATTGTGCTGGTTCTGAATTTTTTTTTTAATTTTTCTTAATTTAATGATCTGTTTAGTTTTTGGGAAAGCATAGAAAGAAAATTGAGGCGAAAAGAAAAGAAAAAAAATGATATTGTGATCATGAAGCTATCGTTTCTGTAGTTTTTGCCTGTCAATATTGAAAAATGAAGAACTCCTCAGCAAGAAACTGTTTTTACTTACATTTTAGATTGACAGCAACGAACTTCTCGATTGCTTAAAGGAGTATAGCTTTACAATTTTCCATTGGTTTTTGTGTCCATTCTATCTAGTTGGTACACTAACATTAGCTGAGTTATGAAAGAACTCTTGTAATGATTTTGTGATTTATATGTTATGCAGTGTATCTACAATGAATGGAAGGGCTTTTTTGGCTGGACTTCTGATCTACGCGCAATATTTGCGAGATCTTGGAGAGAGCAAGAATCAACCTCATTAAGAACGGTAAATTTGTAACATCTTCTTTAGTTCACATGGATATATGGTGAACTTTTTCATTTATTTGTTTACTATAGACATGCTCTAAAAAAAATGTTATATATCTTTGCTCAGGAAAATTTGACATGCGTAAATTACTAGTCTAGAATGGTTTGATGTTATACCAACTAATTGTGTATTTTTTTTAGAAGTAAACGAGATATCATAGAAAAGTGCAAAGGGCGCAATCCAAGAATACAAGATGTTTACCAGATAGACACCTAGCTAGAAAGAAAAAGAAGGTTAAGAAAATCATGAAAACTAAGCACATTCAAATCTAAAGCCACTGTCTAGTCAAAAAGAGTTTTGAGAAAGAAAGACTTTAGTTCCACCACCGTCCTTTTGCGGTCTTCAAAACTTCTATAATTTCTTTCCCTTCAAAGACACCAAAAAAGGCAATCAAGAACTATCTTCCAAGCTGTTGCACTCTGAGGGTTACTGCACAACCCTCTTCAACAAGCGAGAAGATCTACTACTCTTTTAGGCATAACCCAAGCTAAAGCTAACACGGTTGAAAATAGCATTTCATAAGGCACTAGCAATCTCTAAATAGAGTAGATGATAAAATAGCATTTCATAAGGATTGGCACCCAATGTTATTAGACCCCACAGAAAAGTTTGAAAGAAGGCCTCCATCTAGAGTAGCAGATAGTATTTTATTAAAGGTCTTCATGTCAATGACAAATAGCAAAAGACAAAGGATCTCCTTGTCTTAGACTACACGAGTTACTGAAGAATTCAGAAGTAGTACCACTCACCAAAACAGAAAAGCACACCGAAGAAATACAATATGCTATCCAAGAACGCCATTTCACTCCAAAACCACACCTCCTCAATAGATACAATAAGAACTCCCAATTGACATGATAGTAGGCCTTTTCAATGTGTAATTTGCAAAGCATACCTGGCTCGCCCGATCTAATCATACTATCCAAGCATTCATTAGCGATAAGAATGAAGTCTAGGATGTGCCTACCTTTGACAAACGCATTTTGGGGCTCCGAAATAATCTTCTCTGCAATCCTTTTCAACCTATTGGCTAGGACTTTGGCAATAATGTTGTAAGCTTCACTCACTAGACTAATAGGTTGAAAATCTTTGACATCAATAGCCTCTGGTTTCTTCGAGATGAGAGCAATGAGAATGACATTAAGACTTTTTTCAAACTTGCTTCTGGCATGAAAATCATGGAACGCCCTCATAATATCTTCTTTAATCACATCCCATAAAGCTTGGAAGAAAGCCATAGTAAACCCATCAAGACTCGGCACCTTATCACTGATCATACCTCTCACTACCTCAAGTACCTCACTCTCCTCAAATGGTCTCTCTAACCAAGTGGCATCTGCCTCATCAATGGAATCAAAAGCAAGGACATTTGGCTTGGGCCGCCAACCAAATTCTTCGGTAAACAATCGATCATAGAATTGCAAATTGCACGATGTGATCTTTGATCTCAGTTTGATCAGAGGTAACTGAGCCATTTACCATCAGTGACTCAATGGAGTTGTTTCTTCTATTCGAGTTAGCCACTCGATAGAAAAACTTCGTACATTTGTCACCCTCACTTAACCAAAGCGCTCTCATCTTCTGGCTCCAACTCATCTCCTCCAATATGACAACCCTCTCCAAATCACTGATAGCTTTGTCTTTTCCTCAACTTCTCTTCATCACATAAGATTGTCTCCTTCATACCATCAAGAACACGTAGCTCATCTAAGAGATTCTTCATTTGGTTCTCCTCATTACCGAACACATGCTCATTCCACACTCTTAAATTAGCTTGCGAGCCAAAATGAAGCTTGGCGGGCCTTGAAAATGATAGGAAGACTACCATTTCACCCTGCCCACAAAGCCTTCGGCCTGTAACCACATATTCTCGAACTTGAAATATCTTCTACCACTTTGAATGCCTCAACAATCGAGAAGAAGAGAAAAATGGTTTGAGCAAAGTCTAGACAACATTTTTTGAGACAAGTTAGGGAACTAGACTTCCGAATCCAAAGAGACAGAATCTATCAATTCTAGAACACGAAGGGGGGTCACTGTTGGTTGATCACGTAAAAGTTCCTCCAACGAAGAAAATATCCATTAGGCCATGTTCAAAAAGTAAAGTTCAAGCACTCCACCAAAGGAGGACACAAACGAGCTTCACCTGATATTTGACTAGGAAACTGACTGACGTTGAAGTCTCTCCAATGTAATGCACCCTGCCAAGTTCCACCAACTAATGAGGCCAACCAATTCCTCTCCTAAATACCTTATATCACAATCAGAATTGGGCTCATACCCCGCTGCACCTCCTCTGGTAAGGAGCACCTCCTCTGGAAAGGAATAGAGAGGAGAAAAATCTGGCAAAGGAACATTCTTTCCCCCTTTAGCTACAAAAGCTCACTCCGAACAACAAGGAGCTGAGACAACTCCTAAAGAGCCCATACCGGATGTAGAGCTTATATGACATACTAATGAGATGTATATCATTAGTATTTAGAATATCAAATAAAATGCCTAAAGAATCATATGAAATTTCTGTAATAAGAATGGTGTGGAGGGTTAGGTCGTATGTGAAGAACCCACTTTAGTGCATTTGAAGCTTACCATTAAAAAGAAGGAAAAAAAAAGGAGATTTAGTGCGTTTGAGTATGTTGTTGCAAGGTGATGTTTAGATGTTGCTATCCTTTTTGTCAAAGGTAGAAGGTGACCTCAAGGTGCCAAGTTCTTTTATCACCCTAAGCATGAAGCTCTAAAAAAGTGCTTGCCTGAGTGAGGTTAGGCGCCAATTTCTAAATATAATTAGTCTACACGTTTATGAACTCAAATTATAACATGTGATGATAATGTTCATTCTAATTCAATTGTTATCTCAAAAACTGATATCTTTTTTTTCTTGATAAGAAAATTTTTGTCCCCAAGGGGGAGGGGGAAGGGGAGATTCGAATTAGTGTGCTCCACTTTATGAGGCGTGGTCCCTAGTTGATTGAGCTATCCTTTAGAGAGGCCTCAAAAACTGATATCTATTTATAACTTAAAAATGTTTTACAAATTAAGCCAAGTTAAGATTGTATATTTTGCTACTTGTTTATGTTGAAGAGAAAAAAAAAATGCTTAGGTTTATGAGTTTTTGTTTGAAATAAAAGAGGTTTTTTAAAGTATAATAAAAAATAAAAAAAAACTTTTGTAAGCTTCAAGACATAATTCAATTTGATAGAAGTTAAAAAAGAGATGTAAGCAATTTATAATTTTTGTATGTTTTACACAGTAAAAATGAAGGAAAAGTGGCTATGAAGTGCATGTGCTTCGTGTATATATATATATACAATAGAGCTAGATAGATAGCTAGATAATATGGAGGAAAGGAAAGTAGTACTGGAAAAAGGGGAAAGTTCCAGATATGCACTCTCTCCATGGTAATTGCATGTCTGGGAAAAAGAAAAAAGAACCTATGACATGCTTCGTGTGTGTGTGTGTAAATAATATATATATATATATATATATATATATATATATAGAGAGAGAGAGAGAGAGAGAGAGAGAGAGAGAGTTTAAAAAGGCGCTTGAGGCTTCAGAGGAGCCTTGGTGGCAGCTTGAGGGAGGGAGGGAGGGGGTTTTTATGTGCACTAGAGTTTTTGTTTTGGACACAGGTCTGTTTCTACCTGATAGTTTCTTTTAATTTCCAAATATTATGACCTGGAACAGCCTCTTATGGCCTTTTCTGATGTGTACCTATTTTGAAAGGTATTTGCTTCATTATGGTAGGTTGAATGGAATTTAGGGCCTTTTGCATTGCAGCTTTTGTGTTTGAGATAGTGAAGACCCTTATCTCTTTCATATGTTTTCTTTTACAGGTTCCTTTTGTTCTTGTTGAAGGTTATGGATGGCAACATTCTGATTTTGTTGTTGTGAACATGGATGGCTCAAGACATCCCCTCCCTCTCACAACAATTTATCATCAACTGCAGCCCATTAGTGCTTCTCCATATACGTTCCTTCAGGCACTTTTTGGTCATGAATATCCTGTGAGTTTGGAAAATCAAATCTTGTCTTTGTTAGTGTGTCCACGAAAAATTTGTTTCTATCTTGAATTGGAAAGCCGCTTGTGATCCTTAATTCTGCAGCTCCATTTTTTTGGGCTCTTCCGATATGCTTATTTTCTATTGCAAATTTTTTACTCGCTTCTTTTTTAAAGGTTGGCTTGCTTGACGAAGAGAAAATCCTTCCATTAGGAAAGGATATCACTGCTGTTGGTGTGTTCAGTTTTAAAAATGGAATTCCTGAGATCAAGTCATGCAAGGATCTTCCCTACTTTTTGTAAGTGAATTCATTCTAGGTTTTGTAGTTGGTAAATTCCATGTGGTGAATTTGGAGCGGTGTTTCCTGCTACAGCTAGGACTTCTGCTAAAGTTAACTGATCCAAATACTGTTGCCCTTGAATATAATTGTGTTCAGTGAGGATTGGGTGGTCTGTGAAAATGTCAAGGAATCAGTTGGGCGGACACCATTATATTTGTGCTTCCATCTCTAAGTGTTCATGTACCACTTGAGATTTGGTCTATTTACCACCTTTCTGTTTTGAAGTTTTAAGTTTGTATTGCTATAGATTGGCCTCATCTGTTCATTATGAATTAGTCGTGTTTGTTAACATTCGAACTCTCATGCCTTGCTGTAGGAGGGCTAAATGTATAGTGCTTGCACAGCTATCCAAGTGATATATAGGCATTTTTATATCTGTGCTTTGAGGCACTGCTTTAAGTGGAATAATTGGTGTCATGATGATTTTTCGCAGGTCTGACATGACCAAGGATCAGATGATCATAGATCTTGCCTTCAGGAGCAAAGTACTTCTGTGGAGTTGTATTGCTCTCGGTTCACTGTCAATTGGTGTACTTGGCTATGCAGTTGTGAGGTATAATACCTTCAGCATAGTGGAGCATTATGCTTTAGATATGTTCTTTTCCTATAATGTCCAATTCTGTGACCAACTCTCGATATTCCTCTTAAAACTAGATGTTGCATTCTATTTCACTTACATTCAAACTAGCATGAACATAATAATCATGTTCTTTTTTTTCTTTTTTTTTTCTTATGCCATCTAAATTTCATATCCTTCAATTAAAATGCTGTGAATTACAGCATTGAGAAACAAGGTTAAGTATAGAAAGAAAGGATTGATCTGATTGTTATCAGAACTGATACGTTTTCAATACATAAATATATAATGCTCTTCAGGAATTGGAATCGATGGAAAGAGTGGAGGCAACAAAGACAGCTCCAGCAACCAAGACAGGCCACAAGTGATGACGTGCACTCTCGGGTTGCAGCAGAGGAGGAGGAGATGGGAGAAGTTCCAGATGGAGAGTTGTGTGTGATCTGTCTGATGAGGAGAAGGCGATCTGCATTCATTCCATGTGGGCATATGGTGTGTTGCCAACGCTGCGCCATCTCAGTTGAACGGGAATCGACACCCAAGTGTCCTGTCTGTAGGCAGGAAATACGGAATTCGTTGCGGATATATGATTCTTGAGGAGTTTGCTTATGTGGGACGAGTCTCTGTATTTGTCAGATACATGTAATTGTTGTTCTCCCCTTGTTCCAGGCTTTAGGGGTTTAAGGAGGTATAGTTAAATCTTTTTTTGTGGAAATAAGTTTATAGGGAAATCTGATGTGAATATATCAAGCAAAGTGATGCATATTGCTTTGCTTGGTTACTGAGATGTGACTTGTTAGAATTCTATAATAGGTTGAGAATTGTAAATTGTGTAAATTATACTTTCTTTACCCTTTCTCTGCAACTTTTTGACTAGTGACTTGAAATCTAAAGAATGGGTTTTGGGATTAAGATCTCCTAGGAATGTAATTTTATTTATCCTGGGTCATTCCTTGTTAATGAAAGGTTAAAATTTAAACACATCATTCAAAATGATTAGCCACATGGCCCACATCATGTGTGAAGATCTTAAGGGTGGCTGAACCATCTTATGGGTGGCCAATTTACCCAAACACCTTTAAATCAGATAATGAGGGTAATCGACTAATTCCAAGATAACTCACTCTCTCAAGTCTATTTCGGGTAGTCAGACCAATCCCAAAAGAAGTTTAGGGGGTGTTTGACAACTTTTGAAACAATTGATGAGGTGTCGATCATCCTTGAAATAGTTAATGGGGTTGTCAACCACTCTCATTAGCTAATTTGAGGTTAGTCGGCCACTCCCATAAGCTATTTTGGGGTGATTGACTATCCCAAAGCATGTTTGGGGTAGGATGACTACCTCTAAAATTGTTTTGGTGTTGATTCAGTCGCCCTCAAAAGCCTTCTTTAAAATGATGCTTATGTCGGTTTTGTGACTTATGACAGAGAGTTATTGACCACCCCAATTAGTTGTGTTGAGAGTGATCAACCATCTCCAAAAATGTATTTGTGATGGTCCATCTACCTCTAAAAACTTCACGTGAGGCTGTGCCTATTACGATATCATGAGAGGGGTAATTGACTACACAAGTGATTAGCAATGGAGATTAGGGGGTTATCTTAAAATGGGATAGAATAGTTTTGATTTTTCATATTCTTTTTTTACATGATTTTTGACATGGCAAAGACTGAGTTGTTCATTTGTTGATGAACAGAGATTGAGAGACTTGTAGTCCGTTGCAATTTTTAAGAATCGTAAGGGATGTCAATCTAGGGTTCTATATTACTTTTGTCCGTTTGGTTCATTGATTTGATGAAAGAAACAATGAATTTCATCAAAGGGATAAATATATTTTTGGTTCCTGTAATTTGAAGTTTTGACAAATAGCTTCCTAAATTTTAAAAAGTGATTAATCACTCACAGGTGTAAGCAAAAAATAAGAAATCAGCCATTACCATTAAAAAAGTTGACATAATCTATTAATGTATTAAATGAGAGTGGTCGAATTACTCCAAATGAATAAATAAATAAATAAATAAAAATAATAATTAAAATAAAATTTGTGGGGTGGCCGAACTAGGGATGTCAATACGGTTACGGTTAGCGGTTATTAGCAATAAATGCTATCCATAACCGCCTTAGCAATTAATGAAATAGGTAACCGCTCGCTAACCACTTTTTTAAAATTAGGCTTTTTGGGCCTTTTTTTATTACTGTAGCATTTTTTACCCTCATTTGTTTTTTGTATTTGGGGGAACTTCACTTACCCCCTTATACTTTCGCGTTTTTTACAGACACCCCCCATTGTTCAAAACCTCTCACTTTGATGTATCTAACTTTCGTTTCCTTTCACTTTGCCCCTTCCGTTAGGTTTTTCTGTTAAATCCTAACGGAAAGGGTGGAAAATTACAATCGTGCCCTTATTTTTTATTAAAAAATAAGTTTTTTTTAAAAAAAATTTAGGGGTAGAAAGGTCTTTTACTAAATCTACCGTTTGATTTAACTGCAAAAGCTAACGGTAGGGGTATATTTGAAAGGAAACGAAAGTTTGATACACTAAAGTGAGAAATTTTAAACAATGGGGGGGTATCTGCAAAAAGCGCGAAAGTATAGGGGGTAAGTGAAGTTTCCCCTTTGTATTTTTAGTGTCTTCTTAGGACCAATTGCTATAAAAAGAGCCCATATTGAAAAATCAAAAATATTTGACCCCAAATTTACATTTACTTGTACTTAAAAAAAAATTCCTTAAATATTAAATCATAACCGGTTAACTTTAAAAAAAAAATAAAATAAAATAAAATAAAATAAAAAATCAACACAAGATACGAAAAAAGTTCAACACAACATATAAAAGAAGTTCAAATAAAACATATAATATATATGATTATATGTCATATTATATATGATCATATGTATTATTTGTTATTATATAATCATATGATTTAATGATCAATTCATCATGTGATATAATCATATCAATTATAGTGATAATATTACTAAAATTAGAATAATAATACATTAATACTTCAATTATGTTTATAAGTGACACATTGTTTAATCCAATATCAATTACTTAATTTGATATTATATGAATCACATTATCATTGTACATTAATAATATGATTCACTTGAATAAAGTATTTGAATTTTCATTGAATCATATGATTAAGTGTTGATATTATACATTTATATTATTCATATGCATATATGTATAATTATAATTTATAACATATATAGACTTATAAGTTTAAAACATACATTAGAACTAAGTCTTTATGTACTTAATTGTTGTATTAGTATGAATTGGTATACTTATGACTTATATCATATTATATACATATAATTTGATATTATATAATCATATAAATTAGAATGATAATACATTAATACTTCAATTGTGGTTATAAGTAACATATTATTGAATCTAATGCCAATTACTTAATTTGATATTATACGAATCACATTATCATTGTACACTAATAATATGATTAACTGGAATAAAGTATTTGAATTGTCATTGAATCATATGATTAAGTATTAGTCATATACATTTATATTAATCATATGCATATATGTATAATTATAATTTATAACATATATAGACTTATAAGTTTATAACATACATTATAACTAAGTCTCTAGATACTTAATTGTTGTATTAGTATGAATTGGTATACTTATGAGTTATGTCATATTATATATGTATAATTTGTTATTATATAATCAAATGATTTAATGATCAATTGATCATGTGATATAATCATATAAATTACAGAGATAATATATTAATACTCAAATTATGATATAATTATCTAAAATAAAATTGTGATTTAATGATAAGTGATTATGTTATATGTATAAATATTATTATAATTATAATTATAAAAATATATTATACAAAAAGGCGGTTAGCAGTTACGGTTAGTAAACCCAATAACTTCTAACTGCTAGGCGATTAGCGGTTAATAAGGTTAAGCGGTTAGTGGACAGTTTCTGACCGCCCGCATTGACACCCCTAGAACTAACCCCAATGGCCATAGGGGTGATTTGGCCACTCCCTCCGGCATGCTTGATTTGTGCTCATGTGATATAGTAACAGATTCTATAACTTTTTAATTAGTAGAGACTAATTTGTTCCTTTTTGTTTACCTCATATGTAATTAATCACTTTTTAAAACCCAAACAATTATTTGTCAAAACTTCGAACCACGCGGACAAAAGAAAAAGAAAAAAAAAAAAAAAACATTTTTCCTATTATCAAATGGATAGAAATTTCCTTCAAACTGGTTTAGAGGAAATTTCTTTCGATCCACTCCAATAAGTAACAAGTGTTATCTCTCACATGTTTTTTTTTAATATTTTAAGCGTCATTTATTGTCATTCCATTACTTTAAAAACCCAAACATTAATTTTTTAGGAACCCAATAATGTTGAATAACATTTGTCACTTATTGGAGTGGCTTAAAGTAAATTTTCTCTAAATTAGTTTGGAGGAAATTTATGTCCCAAATGAACATAACAAATTGGTCAGGTGGCGTCTGCACTTTCAAGTGGGCCACACCGAACACCTTTTGATGGGATGAGGAGGGCGGGGGATGAGGAGGGCGGGGGATGATGGGAGAACGCGAGGCGGCAGTCGAGTGTTTGACTCACCTTCTTCTTCATCGTCTTTCCTCTTTTCTCACTTCTCTAAAAGATGCTATTATCCCAAGCACTTTCAAGTATTTAGCAGTCATAATCCATTGAGAAATCCAGCATTTTTTCAACAAATTAGGACTTTTAGGCGTATGAAAGGCAAAGTACAACCTTAAAATGGCAAACAAAAGATGGAGCTATTATACCTTCAAAACAAATAAGAAAGAAAAGAAGACAATCCCACCAAATCTTGGAGCCACACTTGGACGCAATGGTCATTTTTACAGCAAAAGAGGAAAGAGCCGACAGGCAGATCAAGCAGATGAAGGGCAAAAGAGTGCCTAATTCAATACTCTTACAAGTTTTGCATGGAACGGAAGGAAGAAAAGCATAGACCTTTTCAAGTGTCCATAGTTTTCACACCCAACTTCCACAAAGAAGAGAAAGAAACAGGCTGCCCTTTCCACCATAGTCCCACAAAACCATCCTTCTCTTCCATTCTCATCTCCCAATTACTATCGTACTTCCTCAACAGAGCTCGAGCACCATCAATGGCATCCTCTCCAAACACCTTTCCTACAAACCCCACGCCTCTCATTCTTTCACACCACTTCTCTTTCCCTTCATTCATGTCTCCCGTGTTCGTCAAAGCCTTGGCTGCCTCTACTTCCATCAGTCTCCTCTCTTCGTACTCTCTCCCCTTGAAAGCAGAGCTCGTCGAGTCCAAAAACCTCCACAAGTACTCCACTAGCCGAGAGAACCCGGTCGCAAAATCCCCACAATTGTTGCAGCTACATTCCATGTTATTTTCACTTAGAATCACACCCTTTGGCTCCATTCTTCTCAGTGATCTCAAGAACTCTGTTCTCTCATCTAGGGAGTTGTGATTCAGGTGGTGAAGCCTGAATTGGGCACAAACTATTAAGGTTTCATCAGGGGCTGTTTTTATGACTTGCGCATTTAGGCTCTGCAATGGATGATTGTCGAGCAGGTTGACCTGCAAATTGACGTTCATGGACTTGGCGAAATCGAGAAGCCGAGAGAAGTTGTCTCCAGGCGGCCCTATGGTAAACGGGGTCTCTTTGTTTGGGTCATTTTCAACGGTGGTGGCTATTACCGTGATGCGTACAAGCGGCGGTGGCCCCCTCGGCCGGCGAGTCAAGGCCTCAAGCAGGGTCGGCCACTGCACGCCATGAGAGACGCCAATATCAAGAATATGAAGATTGTGCGAGCGGTCAGGCTCTTTGGCCAGAATTTGGAGGATCGAAGCGTTTGCAATGTTGTTGGGGAAGGCAAACCAGGGACTGACCTCATAAAATTTGAGCAGTGATCGCTGGAAGAATCGTGAATCCGTGGAAGCAAAGGTATGCCCCGCCGAGGAAGAGGAGGTGGTGGTGGTGGATAGGTGGAGCGTCAGCGCTCGGAGGCCGTGAAAGTGGAGGCGGTGGTTCGCGTCGCCGCTGGGGGAGCTTAGCTCGTTGAGAACGTAGAGAAAGTGTTGCACATGGGATAGATGGCCGTCAGTGATGGCTGAGGCGCAGGGGTTCAGGAATTGCTCAGCCCACCTCCTTTCCTTGTTGTTACCGTTAGCGCAGTTATTCCCTGCCGCCTTGCAAGCACTTCTCTTGTTCCCAGCTGATTTCTTAGCCGCCACCGCCGCCGCCGCAACTTCCTCAACCACCGCGTCTCCGTCGTTGGCTTGGCTGATTCGACGGCCCTGATTCTTCCGCGGATTATTAACTTTTAGGGAGGGTTTGGGTAGTGGGTCGTCGGAGGATTTTTGTTTCTTGGACGAATCGAGCGGCGACAGATGATTGAGAACTGTGGGATTAGTGGGTGTGGAGCTAGTGGCAGTGACAGTGGAGTTGAGAGAGGTGAGAGGAGAATCAATCTGATCTTAGGGTTGTTCCCACCATTGACACCCATCGCCCTCCAAGAATGGAAGGAAGGGAAACGAATCTTCTATCCAGTCCAGGATGTGATCTGGGATTGGGTTTTGGCCTGCTTCTCCGATGGTCATCGTGATTGATTCAATACAAGTAGAAGATGGGTTTTCTATTATGGGCATTGACCAACAACAGAGGGGAATAACGTAGGAAGAAAAAGTGATTCATTTTGGAAAGCGACAAAAAAGGGCATTTTCTCAAACAGTTGGTGCGCTGTTTGTTTAGAAGATGTGATGACCCTTTGCAAGTACTTTTAAGCTGCTAGGAAAGTAGACCATGGGTCTGTTTGTTAACCCCTTGCGCACTGTAGCCTTTTTCCACGGCACTGTAGCTCCAACTCGGCGCCGAAGACATTGAGAAAAGCAGTCAAACTGCTTGCTGCACGCTGACTATTTTACCCCTTTCTTATGCTAGACAATGACTATTTGCACCTTCAAAACACCCACACAAAAAGCTTGCTGAAATTTTCCCCCCCATATCTCACAGCACAGCGTGAATATCCCCTTCCCCACCAACACTCACCCCTTCACCAAAATATACCCAAATTTTTTCCCCCCATCTCACAGCACAGCGAGAAGCTTCATCTTCCCCAGCAACACCCACTCCTTCCTCCTCCTTCCATATCCTTCCTTTTTCCACCATTCTCTTTCTCTTTCCCCCATTCTCTGTGGATCGTTTATATAGGAGGATCAACAGGGGAAGGGAATCAGCCGCACCTTCATCACTAGCTGAATCGATTTCTCTGAAAAATTAAGCAAACCTTGATTTTTGATATTGATCTGGGAGATGTTCGGAGTGACTGACCGGAGCTATCCATCGGCATAACTGGCTTTTAAGCTGTGGCAAGACAAATGGGGGAGCAGGGAGAGGAAGAAATGACGAATTGCGGAAGAAGGGAAAAAAATTGGGGACGAGGAACAGTGCCTCCAAGAGGGAGCTCAGAGTTCCTTTGTGTGGAAAAACAAATGAGGGAGGAAGGAGAGGATGAAATGACGAATTGCAGAAGAGGGGAGTTTTGAGGGAGCTTGGGAACGTCAGGAACAGTGCCTGCGAGAGAACTCAGCTTGGGGATGAGGGAGCGTGAAGAGTCGTTGGTTTTCTATTTTTCTAATAAATGGGCTTATTTGTCTTTTACCCCATTGGTTTTCCAGCACAATAAGCGCAGCAAGTGGGCAACAATTGATGACCTGCTGCCAAGCTACAGTGTCGCTACAGTGTCTTGGGTATCGATGTTCGTGCTGGCATTTGCCAAACACCCCCCATGTCTCCTCTCTATGTTCTTCTTTTGTTTGTCATGGTGGTTGAAATTCTCAAATGAGGAATTTGTTTGATTGAAATTTTTAGGATGTTGATGGGTTTCAGTTCGAGTTGTCAAGAGACGGCAAACTCTGTTTCACTATATATTATTAAACACAAATCCTTGTTTGCCACCTCTTTTTGCCCTTTCGAGACTCTAAATTTGCTTGCTTTTTTTTTTTTTTTTTTTTTCTTAATTGAAGATTTATGCTTAATTAGGAAAATAAAAATAAATTCAAAGTCATGTTGCCCATATAACAACTTGACATTTGCTTTCATTTAATCATATGTCTACATCAAAACAATAACACATTTGAGCAAATTAGCAAGTTTTGTATTGTTTATCAATGTGGGTGTATCCAACGTGTGTAGGGGGCTAACAATCACATGTGCACAGTTAAATAACATAATACAATGAGATTAACTAAGAGGAGGAAGAGGAGGAGGAAAAATAATATTAGAATTTCAAGAGGAAGACGATTTATCGAATTCCGAGTTTGTAACGACATAACGAAATGTATAAAATTCCCAATGAGATCAAAATAAAGATAAAGTATGGAATCTAATGATTAAAATAACATGTAAGTTAGATACAACAAATCCTCTATGTTATGTGTTAGAAATAAAGAGACAGAAAATAGGATAAAAACTTTAAAACTTTGAAACACAAACTCGAATAGTGTTCCAACAAATCCTAATCTTCTACGTGTCAGAAAGAAACACAAACTCGTTCGATCAAACAAATAGAGCATCTCCACGTGTTAAGGAAACATGAGACAGTTGAACAAACACAAATTCATTCGATCAACAATAAGTTTGATTGAATGAATAGAGCATTTTCGAATGTCAATATGTGGAAACCTACGATGAGTTGAATAAACACAAACTTGCTTTGAAAATAAATTATAGACTCTAACCAACACCTAGAACAGGGCTTGAATAAGTCTATGACAATATAATTCGGAATTAAAAATTGAATCAAGCACAATCAAATAATTATCAAAGAGAAATGATTTGTGTCAATATTTTTTTCCATCTCATCTTATAAATCAACTATTAGATTTGTGGACTTAGCCTACATAAGTTAATGGTAGATCCCCACAAATTTAATCGTTGATCTATTGAATTTGTAAGAGAATATGAGAGAAATATTGACAAATTATTTAAAAGTAACAACAAGTATTCATGTGAGTTTGTACTTACTCATGTCGTATTGTTCCTCCAAATATTCTTCCAGATTTTTCACACTCTTCAAATCTGTGAAAAGATCTATCATCAGTTCTAAATTTGAGCTAAAACGAGTTATAGACCTCAACATGTTCAAAATAGAGTTTTTGCTAGACAATCAAACATTCTAACAAGACAACTCGAATGTTGGGCCTCGACCTCGAACATACGTTCAATGCTGGGCAAAAAACTCATTTCGAACCAAACAACCTCATAATCCCTTTTAAGCAAGTCCTAAGGCCACAACAAGATCCCTAAAATATTCTTAGCCCAAATTATCATCTTCATGCAAAAGAAAATATGTCCAACAAGAATGAAACGTTAACCCATAATTAAAACAAGATTAAAACCTAAAACAACAACATAAGGCCAAATCTAGCAACCAAACTATGGAAAACACTTAACCAACATAAGAACTAGGTAAAGAACCTGTTAAGTTAAGAAAGTTACCTCTCCAGAACAAGGTCTCCAAGAAAACTTTCATTCTTCTTCCCAAAACTCACAAATCACTCAAGCAGGGTTTTGTCTAGGGCTAAATGAGGCTTAGAAGGGTGTTGGAGTGTGTATTTATAGGATTGGAAAAGTTGAGGGTGCTGTTGTGATAGTCATGCAGGTCATCGAACGTTTGGTGGTCCATGTTCAAACGTTCAATATACTATTGCATAGTGGTTCTAGGGTTGTCGGTCGAACGTTTCGTCATTACCCAGTGAATCAAAATCTGGTCAATGGACGTTTGGTGGTCCTTTTCGAACGTTCGGCGGACTATTACCCAATGGTTATAGGGTTGCAAAGCGAACGTTTGGTGCCCCCCCCCCCCCTTTTTCGAACGTTCGACCAGCACTAAAAAGTCCAAAAATCTTACTTTCAACGAACCCTAATGAACTGAGTGTTAAGTGCTAAAACATTCTTATTTTAACCCCTTAATTTCCATTTGTTAATTTTTTAGTTTTGTTATTTTGTGCTATTTTATTTCATTTTTGTGTTTTCTATGTTTTATTGGTTTTTTGAAGAAAATTAAGCGTTTCTGAAAAGTTTCGGGCATAAAGCACACTTTGAAAAGACCTAGAAGATATGGTTAAGTTTAATCAAATCAAGTAAAGGATTAAATCGAAATTTCTTTAGTTGAAATCAAATTTGGATTCTGCACATGTATCAGTATTTTGACCATAACTTTCAGCTCAAGTATTGGATTGAGGTGATTTTACCGGCATTGGAAAACTAACTAAAAATAATACAAATCATTTTAATATATGATTTTCCTAATTCGAATGTTTGCTATGCTAAAATCGTCCCGCAATATAAGAAAGCAAATCTGGACGAATCCTATTCCGATTTATACTTGGATTGCTTCCTAATTTGACTAGGAGATTGAAGTCCGATTTTTCTGGGATTCCTAGGGCTTCTAGGGTTTTCCTAAGCCTATAAATAGACATCTAAGCCTCACAATTTAACACACAATTCCAAACTTGGTTTGGGAGAAGAATTGACGGCTCTTCAAGGAAGCGTTTTTTGGGTTTATTCTTTTCCTTTTTATTTTATTATGAAGATAATTAACATCAAATTTATGTGTAACTAAATACCTTAGTAGGGCTAGATTGAAGCCCTAATCATGTCTCTTTAATATTTCAATAGTAGTGCATTTGTGATAATCATATTGTAATGTTTAACTTGATCAATTCCTGCTTTTTTGAATTTCTCATATGAATGTGTTTGGCCAACATATGCATGTGGTATGAATTAGTTATTTAAGTCAATTTGAATAATCGAGTCATGGGCTTAATAGAGTAACAAGGAATCTCGTCATTGGGATTTTTGGGTTAATCAACATGGGGAACTGGGAGTAGACACCCATGCCCTAGGCCTCATGTGTTTGTCGATTTTTACAAATTTATGCTTTTTCAAAGAACAACTTAGTAGACACCCATGCTAAATCATTTTAGAAAGAAAAGAATTAAAGTAGACACTCATGCCTAATTCGTTACTTAGGGATATCAATAGCTTAAGGAGTAGACACCCATGTCCTTAAGTTGACAAACATTAAGTAATCTTGATATGATTGGAATATTGACATATTGTTATATTACTTGAGTATGATTAGTGGTAGATATCAAAGTCCTACCCATTTATTTTTATTTATTTTTCATTATATCAATTTCGTGACAATCTTTATATTTAATTTAGAAAATCAATTCTAAGCAAAATCAACAATCCTCGTGAGAATGATCTCGTACTTGCACCATATACTGTCGTTTTGATCTTGTGTACTTGCGAGTAAAACATAACAAATATTCGCCTATTAATTTAGGTGGGTATTTGTCACAACAAGTTTTAGGTGAATATTTGGTATGTTTTAACTCCCAAGTGGACAAGATCAAACGATACGATAGTATAGTGCAGCAAATACGAGATCATTCCCACAAGGATTGTTAATTTTGCTTAGAATTGATTTTCTAAATTAAATATCAAGATTGTCATGAAATTGAGGTAATGAAAAAGAAATAAAGATAAATGGGTAGGGCTTTGATATCCACCACTAATCATACTCAAGTAATATAACAATATGCCAATGTTCCAATCATATCAAGATTACTTAATGTTTCACAACCTAAGGGCATGAGTGTCTACTCCTTAAGCTATTGATCTCCCTAAGCAATGAATTAGGCATGAGTGTCTACTATAATTCTTTTCTTTCTCAAAGGATTTAGCATGGGTGTCTACTAAGTTGTTTTTTGAAAAAGCATGAGTTTGTAGAAATCGATAAATACATAAGGCCTAGGACATGAGTGTCTACTCCCGGTTCCCCATGTTGATTAACCCAAAAATCTCAATGACGAGATTCCTTGTTAGTCTATTAAGGCCAGGAATCGATTATCTAAATTGACTTAAATAACTAATCCATACCACATGTATATGTTGGCCAAACACATTCATATAAGAAATTCAATAAAGCAGGAATTAATCAAGTTAAGCATCACAATATGATTATCGCAAATGCGCGAATATTGAAGTATTAAAAAGACATGATTAGGGCTTCAATCTAGCCCTACTAAAGTATTTAGTTACACATAAATTTGATGCTAATCATCTTCATAATAAAATGAAAATGAAAAGAATAAACCCGAAAAACGCTTTCTCAAAGAGCCGTTAATTCTTCTCCCAAATCAAGTCTGGAATTGTGTATTAAATTGTGAGGCTTAGAGGTCTATTTATTGGCTTAGAAAAACCCTAGAAGCCCTAGGAATTCCAGAAAAATCAGACTTCAATCTCCTAGTCAAATTAGGAAGCAATCCAAGTACAAATCGAAATAGGATTTGCCCAGATTTGTGTTCTTATATTGCAGGACAATTTTTGCATAAAAAACACCTGAATTAGGAAAATCCTATTTTACAATGATTTGTATTATTTTGAGCTAGCTTTCCAATGCCACTAGAATCACCTCAATCAAATACTTGAGCTGAAAGTTATGGTCAAAATATTAAGATATGTGCAGAATCCAAATTTGAATCGATTCCGATTTTGACTCCAATTAGAGAAATTTCAATTTAATCATTTCCTTGATTTGATTAAACTTAACCATATCTTCTAGGTCTTCTTAAAGTGTGCTTTAAGCCCGAAACTTTCTAGAAACACTTCCTTTTCTTCAAAAACCTATAAAGCACAAAAAACACAGAAAGAAAATAAAATAGCACAAAATAACAAAATTAACAAATGTAAATTAATGGGCTAAAATAAGAATATTTTAGCACTTAACACTAAGCAATCCTGTTAACCCTTCAATTAAGCTAAACACAATCTAATAATTACTCGGGGCACTACACTAATAAAATACAAACTTAAGGAGGATAACTACAACTAGGTTAACACGGCTAAACTAGGTTTCTTGGTGCGGCGCGTCCGTAAGCCTTAGAGATGAAATTGCTGACGAGTTTCTTGGTGGGTCTTTGAAAATTTGCTTGTTCAGACGCCACTTCAGACAAGATTACAGACGAGCTTCTCGGAGATTCCACTATGATCCTCTCATCTGTACGCATTGCAGATGAGAAAGCAAAAGAGCTTTTCGGTTGTTCTTCACAACTATGCCTGAATTAAATTGTCCCTAAAACAACTTGCATTCATAATTATTTTGTTACTGAATTAGCCAATTCCAAGACCTAACATGTTTGATTGAGAATAAGTTAGATCGAATGAAAATCACATCATCACATGTATCAAAAGGGGTAAAAATTCATGAAAGTTTTATAAAGTTTTCCCCGAAATTTATTTTGGCCATGAGTGTCCTAAACATTTGGGAAACTAAGTTGTCCCTGTCAGAAGAAGAACGAAGGAAAAGAGGCAAATCAGGGATGATGACCAATTCATTATGATTATTCAAAAATTAGGGTGGAGCTAAAAGTGGCTGAAAAGACCAGATTCCAAGTATTGAATCAGACCAAGGCAGTGCAATACCGGGCTGAATACATACGAACCAGCCCAAAAAAGATGATATATAGGGCTGAAATTGACAAAAACCAACCATGAAAACACCTCTTATGTGGCCGAAACATGGTGGGAACTGGAGGAAGACAGTTTGGTATCGGGCCAAACAGATATGAACCGGACTAAAAGTCCAAAAACAGGGCCTAAAAGGATCTCGGTAGCTGAAGAGGTGCTAAACTGGGCCGAAGTGGCGCCATAGCTAGATGCAACACTAAACCGGCCCACAAGGTATTTGATTTTAAGAACACAGTTTCCAATTTAATAGATTCCAGATTCCCTATAAATACTAAGGACCAGAGAGGATCCATTTCCCCATTCACCTCTTTATTTTTTTTAATCAAAGGGGGGAAAGCCGGAAAGGGGAAAGGATACATTAAAACCAATTATTTTGTGATACATGTAACTTACAATAACAAATACATTAAAAAAAAAAAAAAAACAAGAAAAAAAAAAGGAGGGGTGGTTTAACCACCTCTTTTGGCCGAGCTAAGGGTGGCCGAACCACTCTTGAATCTACTTAGAGAGAGTGATTTTGGACACTCTCAATGGCCATGAGAGTTGTTCAGACACCTAGGCCGGCGGAATCACCCCTCCATTTTTGTTGTTAAAAAAAAGAAATCTTCTTTTCCCTCTTTTTAAAGTACTTTCATTTTTATTGTAATATCACATTTCTGTATAAACAAGATCCAAGCCACACATTGACAGTTACTGGCCCAGTGTTCCAGTACTCAATACCATCTCAGCCTTCTCCGTTGACAGTAGAGCTGTAGACAAAACTGCCCAGAAATTGTTCAGAAGGAAATAGGAGCATGACTAATACAGAAAGAAGTGTGCTTAAAGCGAGGACGTAATTCGTGTTTGCATGTCAAAACATGAGTATAAAATTATATAGATTAATTTTAATTCAACGAATTTAATTAAACGGATCAAATTTCTTAACACTAACCATTTAATTTTATATTAAAATTACACAAAATTTGCCAAATCATATAAAAAATTATCAACCATTATAGTATCACATTGTCAATCCAAGTTGGCCGCCTTAGTCCCAACGTTTTAATGTCGTATTAAGTTTACATAGAATTTGTAATTCATGTAAAAAATGAAGTGCTCTGAAAAAAGAAAATTGAGGAAGTGTAATGAGTTTTTGGGGCAGATTTGCAGAGTGGGAAACAACCATCACCTCAGAGTGTACTTTCCTGACACCTCCCGAGTCCCGGCAGCTTTAAAGGAAGAAAAGTGGCTTCAGCAATTGCTACCAAACAAATCCAAAACCCTACAACCCAATGTCCAACAGTTTCTCACTTGCACTGTTCTGACATCATCACTGAAACTCCGGCCAAAAAGTCCTTCCAGCCATTGTTCCCTTTCCTTTTTCTCGAGGCTAAAATCAGTGATCAAAATAGTCATTAAATTCTTCAAGAAACAGAGTTTGGTACCAACAAAATTAACTTGATTGATTTCAATTAGAATTTATCTTATTATTACTTCTTCTTTTTTTTTAAGCAAAAATTTTACTTAACTCAATGAATTTTTATCATTTTTACAATTATCTCCCTTAAGTAAAAAAATAAAAATAAAAATAAAAAATGATCAATCTAATATATCAAACTTAAAAAAATTTACAATGCCACCTATTTGCTAAAGTTTGAGGTTAGATCCGAGGATAATGGGTGAAATAACCTTAATATAACTATAAATTTTAGGGTAAAAGTCATTTAACTCCATCAAACTACCACCTAAATGACAATCTACTCCATAAACTATCAATTACGACAATGTACCCCTCAATGTTAGCAAAATGATGAAATTACCCCTATAGAATTTTCAATAAGACAAAAATACCCTTAAAATTTTGAAATAAATAAATTTTAGTATTTTTGTTTTTATTTTAGTAAGGGTAATTTTGTCATTTTGTTAAAATTTAGGGTACATTGTCATTGTTTTGGTAGTTTGGAGGGTACATTGTCGCAATTGATAGTTTGAGGGTTAGATTGTTATTGGATGGTAGTTTGAGAGGGTTATGTGGACTTTACCCTAAATTTTATATATAAAAAAAAAAAAAAAAAAAAAAAATATTGGTAGTTTGAGATCTTTTTTAAGATCTCCATTAGGATTTAATTAATAGAAAATCTCAATAGATAGGTAATATTTAAACTTTTTAGAGTTAAATATATTAAATTGAGAAATTTTGGAACTTTATGAGATTACTTGCAAAAGTAATCAAATCAAAGTTCATGAGAGTTAAAGTAAAATTCAAAAAAAAAATTGTTCACACTTATAGAGCTTTGCTGCATTTGGATCTCAAAATCTATAAGAGAAGAGGCAAAAGGAAAAATTCCCATGCGCATAAGAAACCAATTACCACTTGCCATCTGACAGACACCAATTGTCCTCAAGTTAAGGTAGATTATATCCCAACAACAACTATTTTGGTGTCAAAGTTTCTGCTTTTGGAACAGTGATGGTTAAATGCTTAAAGGTGTCTTACGTTTTCCTTAAAACAATATTTAATTTTGTAATTAACAAAAATATAACTTTCACTAGCTGTTATGTTATTAACGATTATTTAATTATGACGGATCACATTTACAGGTAAGTAACGATTACTCTCTCTTTGATTAAATCAGACAATTAAGATTATCAACCGTGGATGACAAATGTAGCGGAGCTGGATGGTTTCTCATGTCAAGAGGGAAGTGAATGTAGCGGTCCATGTCCTTGAGAAGAATGCCCTCACTGGCCTTTCCGAATAGATCTGGCTCGAGGAAACCCCCTTATGTATTTTTGACATTGTTACCATAGAGCAATTTACTCTTTCCATTTAGAGCCTAGGCTCTAGATGTTTTTCTATACGAAAGGAATGAAATGAATCTTTTACCAAAACAGATTACCAATGGTCAAGTAAATCTGACGGTTGGATCATACTTACATGCATCTTATGATTTTGTTCAAACCACTAGGTTGCATAATCAGGATAGTCTAAAGTTTAATGGTCATGTTTTGATTTCTCCGCACCCTAAAGCTTCGTATTAAGTGCCAAGTGTGTCATCAAAGTATCACATTACACCTCTAGCGCCAATACCAAATTGATACTCTTTTTTTTTTTTTTTTTTTGAGTGAACAAGGTACCAAAAGCACACACTCACAAGGGATGAATTAACTCACCACCTAGGTGGAGAACACCAATTGGAATATCATTACAATATATAACATTTATTCAATGGCACAGTGTTGTTCAATGTTGTCTTGGTACCAATGATTTATAGTATGACCAACACAATCATATTTGATTGGTGGTCACTATGGATGGACATCATTACTAGTGTAGATCACCTAAGGTTGGATCTGGTCGGGTAGCTTTGATGAATGATAATGCAAATTGTTGCTGATATTATGCTTACTTTTTAACATCTAAACCATTTTATACCAGGGTAGTAGTAGAGGCAATACTAATTTATTTCAAATTAAACTCATGTCATTTCCTACTATTTTTGTGAAGATTGCAAAATACATTTCCTTTCACTTTTTTAGGTTCATTGCATCAAATCATTTCGTTTTTGCTTTCAGCATTACTTCGATTGAATAGTGTGTTGTGGTGTTTCCAACTAATTACCAGTTAATTAGTGTGGAGAATGTTACGAGTAACACTGCGAATTGATTACATTAATTAATCAATTTTGAAGGCGTTACAATATGATATCAGAGCATTCGGTTCTATAAACCATAACTTAATTAATTGGTATTGCTTTGATTAAATGAAGTCTTAGATTAAGTTGTTTTTATAGTACATCTCTTATAAAATAGCCTCGGATCATGTTAGATTAAAATAAAGCTAGGACCTTTAATAGAAATTGAGGTTTTGCCAAACTAACGAACATTCGGTGGGGTTGCTAAATGATCGACACAATAACTGAACATTCGATGGTTAGACATAATAACCATTTTGCCCGTAGTTTAGATTTAAGGGTGTTTTCGTTTAGATTGGAGACTAATGATGAATCATTTTCCATATTTGGAGGTAGGAGACTGTCTACATAATTATCTGGTGGAGGACCACGATCAAATGCTTGTTATTTCAATTTTGTCATAACATTATTATTTTACGTATCAAACTTACATGCTTACACAACTCACTTGCTTATCCAAAATATCTTGGTTGCACTTCGGTCTGTATATAGGGAGTGTGTGGGCTCCATAGGGCTTTTTTGAGCTTCGAGAATCCCGACCCCTTGTCTTGTGCCACATAAGTCGTCTTACGATGGGGTTCGAGAGTCATGACCCCTCTTCTCAAGCCACGTGATTCGCCTTATGATGGATATTTAGTCGGATCTGTCACTTCTCTCCTAAAGGTGGACTGTTCTCTTGAGGCGAGAAGCAACATCCCTTACCCTCACCATAAATGTGCTAAACACATCATCCCTCTAATAAATGCCGACTACTCTCTCGAGGAGAGAAGTGACCTTCCTCACTCTCACCATAAATGCGCAGAATCTGGCATCCCTTTATTAAAATGTGGACTACTCTACGGTCGTCATAAATGCACCGAATCTAGAACTTCCTTAATAAATGCGAGCCGCTCTCCTCGTACGGGGGATGGTTGCCGTATCTTTCCCACAAATGGCAGTGTACTAGACTTAGGTTATACTCACTCAGTCGACCCTTCTCCTCCGTATTGCAAAATAAGGTCTTGTGTGAGCCCTATCGGGTCCTATCTACTAGAAGGGCTCAACTTGGGTCCTCTAGTGGGTTGAGACAGGCCCATCCGACTTGGATCCGAACACAATAAGCAGTTTAAAAACAAAAAAAACACATGAAAGATACCATCGTGTTATATAAAAAAAACTCATTTTGAGATTGACTTGGCTGTTATGTTTATTTCTGGAATTATTATTATTATTATTATTATTTTATTTTTGGCTGTAACATATTTCTGGAATTATTCTTGATTAAAAGAGTTTAGGAATCCTCTATCTCCTCACTTTTTTTTTACAGACTGTGTGTGGGGGCTGTTTGGGGGAAAAGTAAAAGATAAAAGTACACGTCAGAAGTACAAAGCTGGGTGACCTAAGCTGTGTTTGGCAATAGAATGAAAAAAAGAAGAGTAGTGAAACAATATTGTAACAGATTTAATTGATATAAGAGAAAAAAGTAAGAATGTTTTGTTAAAAAAAGTAAAAAAATTTGTTTTGTAGTAATTTTTTATTTAAATAATAATAAAAAGTGATTGATGTGATATAAAAAATAAAAATATTAAGGTTAATTTTAAGAATAATTTTTTAGACTTTTTAGTCTAATCCGATCAAACTCTTTGCCGAACACAGTCCTAATATCTGGCCTCATTATCCACTACTATTAGCACAAAATTTATGCAAAGAGACGTGTCTATATCCACTATATCTATCTGGCCTCCTCAATACCCACAACAGTGAAATGACACAAACAACCTTCTCTCACACCTACTTCTATTAGCACTACATCACCCAACACATTACTTTATCCATTGCAAATGATGCTCCATAAGGATTCAATCAATTGTCTATTTGAATTTTTAGCAATTTTATATGGGGTAATATTAGAAGTCTCTTTTATGTCATTCTTACATTATTCTACAAATGATGTGTCTTCTAAAATCACAATTGCGCTTGTGATTAATAATTATTGAATTTTGATAAAATGATGATTTTAAAAGCCATTTCATTTATACATTGACACAAGAGTAATTTCTAGAACTACTCTTTGTAGGGGTGTAGATGCGGATAGATAATATCTATCTGCATGCACTATTCGCAACTATTCACTATCTATTATTCGCACATACAGATGCAAATAACAAAAATACTATCCGCACATGCGGATACAGATAATAGTTTTAAAGTATACGGATACCCTTTATATATAATTGTATTTAATAAATTCTTCAAAACGATATCGTTTTGGTGTTTAATACTAGAATGATGTTGTTTTTGGATTAAGTATAGGTTATCTTTACAATGTTTTCAAAAATAACGTGAAATCAATATATTTTCAAAACATCATGGCTTAAAAAAAAATTAAAACATGTCTAAAAATACTAAAAATCGGTTCAAATTATTTTCAAAATAGTTTAAAATATTCCATAATAAAGATGCAAAGAAGGACAAAAAAGATGTGATGTAGTTATATGCATTCATACATACGGATTTGGCTTACATGCTGTTATTTTAACAGCATGTATGCTGTAATGTAAATAACGGTTAAGATTGAATCTCAGAGTTGACTTATTTTAAGAAGCTTTTAATAAGAGAGAGAAAATGAAATTTTTTTTTGAGAGATTCAATCTTAACCGTTGCTTACATTACAGCATGCATGCTGTTATTTTAATAACAGCATAGAAGCCGGATTCCATACCATACACCCCTATTTATTTAGACAAATAAATTTTATGTAGAATTTCGCATCCTACGTCTTAATTGTTATGGATTGGAACAAATAATTGTGGTGATATATTCAGACGGCACTCTTTCCGAGGAGTAAGATTTGGAGACAGCCAAAATAGAGGTGCATGAACTAAAAACCAGATTTGAATTAAATTTTTATCTTTCTTTGCACAGTTGTTTATGGTATTCTGTAAAGATGTCAGAGACAAGAGCAGCAACAAAGGCAGCTGCAGTGCAGAAGCAGAAGCAACAGAGGTGCAGTAATAATAGGAACAGACTGACTCAGGAGAGAGAGGTGGCAGCTTAGCCATTAGTTTCATCCATGTACAGAAGATTCTGCGACCAATTACCCTGCAAAAATACCCTTCAAAACTATCAGCTCAACAAAGAACACACAACCTCTCTCTCCCTTTCTCAGAAACATCTCCCATTCTTGTTTACTTCAAAAATGATGAGTGCAGGTGCAGGTGGAGGTGCAGGTGCAGGTGCAAGAAATAGGTCTCCTTTCACAGCAACGCAGTGGCAAGAGCTTGAACACCAAGCGCTTATCTTCAAATATATAATCTCAGGGATACCCATCCCACCTGATCTTCTCTACAGTGTCAAAAGAAGCTTGGACTGTTCAATTTCTTCAAGGCTCTTCCCTCAACATCCCGGTAAGCATGCAAAGAACATCTCCAAAGACAAAATGACAACAATTTTTAGATATGTTTATAAAACTAATTTCTTTCTTGTGGGGGACAAATCAACACTTTGCTGCAGTTGGGTGGGCATGTTTTGAGATGGGATTTGGCAGAAAGGTAGACCCTGAGCCAGGGAGGTGCAGAAGAACAGACGGGAAGAAGTGGAGGTGCTCAAAGGAAGCATACCCAGATTCCAAGTACTGTGAGAGACACATGCACAGAGGCAGAAACCGTTCAAGAAAGCCTGTGGAAGTTACACCAGCATCAGCAGCAACAGCAACAGCAACAGCCACAAACCTTTCACCACCCATCTCTTCGATCAACAGAAACCTTTCCACAAACACCTCAACCTCTTCTTTCTCTGTCTCTCCATTTTCTTCCTCTGTGACGTCTGAGATCCATCCCCACCGTCATCCTTGCCATGAGACCACTCTTTATCCCTTCCTTTACTCACACTCCTCTTCTAGGCCTCCTGTTTCTGGTTTTTTACCTCAAAATAACACCACCCATCAACTCTTTTTGGACTCTGGATCTTATTCTCCGGCTTGTAAAGATTACAGGTTTGTTAATTTCTCCCATTTTTCATATTTTTAGCTCTCAATGGTCGGTGGCCTTTCATGCAAATGGTTTGTTTTCATGGAACCAGGGAGGGCGTTGATGATAGAGTTTTTCTCCCAGATGCTTCAATGACTGCCAGAAGCCTGCCGGATTCATATCAGAGATTAACAATGGGTTCCCATAAAGGTTACTCCCGCACACAATTTCGAAGCCTTTCTGACAGCGCAGAGCAACAACAGCAGCAACAAGAACAACGTTGCTTTCTTCTGGGTTCTGATTTCAAGTCACCAGGAGAAATTAAAACTGAGAAAAAAGCTGAAATCCAGAAGCCACTGCACCAATTTTTTGGAGAATGGCCACCAAAGAACACAGACTCCTGGCTTGATCTTGCTTCCAATTCTAGTGTCCCTACTGGTTATTTCATTTCACTATTAATTCTCGTTTTCCTTTAAATTATGCTTCTTGTTCCAGTATTTGATTTCTCCATTGTCACTTCTATGATTTGAAATTTCTTTTTCTTTTGTTTTTTGTTTTTTTTTTTTTCTTTTCTTTTCTTCTGCAGATGATTGAAAGTGTCAATACTGGCCAATAAAGTCCTTGCTGGTGGGTCAATACCTCCTGTGCTAGGGGAGCTTTATGTTTTTGGCTAAAGGTGTTGATGCATGATATGGGGTGACAGGAGGATTGGTGTCTTTTGCTTTCTTGGTACATATTTTATTCTTCCTCCCCCTAAAGAAACATGTTTGGGATTTGTATACTTTCCTATTTTAGTGGAACCATCTTGTATCCTCTGGGGTCCCTAAATTCTATAATGGGTAGTAATCAATCACATTTTCATGTGTGTTTTTGCTTATACCATTTCATATGCAATTGGACCCATCAAATAACATGGGCAATGATTTGTTATAATATAAACGAAATCATTAAATCCATTCATTCTTATTTATGGAGCAATGCTAGTTCATCATACACATTCCCACTTTTGTTGAAATTTTAAAAATCATATCAGAGAGTATCCGGTGGGAGTAGGAGAATGTAAGTGTATGTAGCTTTTTGGATAAGTAGTGGTTTAACATCATATCAATGTAAAAGTCTTGAGTTCGAATCTTGTTTCTGTGATTTATCTCTTATTTCAATTAAATATTTCATTTGTTGGATCTTACTTATTAAATGAAAATTTAAGCTCCTGCGAGGGAGGGTGCTAAAATATAAATTCTGATTATAATCATTCATTCTTATAAACTTAAACTTTTGGAATAAGTGATGCTTTGACGAGAGACCTCTTTTATGTTTAGTAAAGGGTTTGATCTTTAATCAATAATTGCTCAAATAAAGCTTTTAATACTAATTACTCCAATCTGCTGCTATTGTTTTGATCAGCTGCAACTCACAAGAATTGCTAGATTCTGTTTTAGCATGCGATCGTTAAACAACTATAGTGGTAGTCTTCTTTTCATTCTAACCAATTGCATTAGTTTTTTAGAAAATAACATTTAATTAATAGACATTCTGATGTCAAGATTTGCCACATCACACAGCTGGGATCATGGTTTTTTCCATATATAAGAAAATAATTCAACGAGGACTTGTTACTATTGCTTTATTTGTTGCCTGCATGCATGGTGGTTTTCCCACATAAAATCGAAGGTCCATGTAAAAATTAGAATCTTGATAAATCTAAGTCCAACAAGCAATTAGAGTTGTTCCTTCTTTGTATTAATATTTTCAAAACTACGACCAAGCAAATCTGGACTTTAAAGGTCGTTTAGCCCACGTTATATTTGTCAAACTAATATTCAATTTGTAATGTTCCTTCGATTTACAAAAATTTTGCAATATCTCATCGATAGTGTGGCTGTCATCGCCATCCACCTCGGTTATTTTGGTTGTGGCTGTCATCGCCGCTCCTAACAGCTAGAGAGAGAGAGAGAGAGAGTTGAGAGACTGGCATGGGAGGATATTTTAGAGGAACAATGCATAAGTGGGTGTAATTATGTTTCATGCAAGTATATTTTTCGTGACAATAAAAATTACTATTAAATTTTAGATAAATTACTTGATTATTTTTATTATCAAGTAATGTGTAAATAGTTTTAGAAAGTGAAAAGGAATTAATGGTGCAACCCGCATAAACACACTAACCATTTTGCCAAAAATGATAACTTTAGGGAATAAAATCTTAAAAAAATAAAAATAAAAAAATAAAGAAGCAAATCCGATCGATGGGGGCATAAACGTTTTTGTTTCAATATTATTTATTGTACTTCTTCATTTTTTTTCAACATTCTCTTACACATCAATCACTTTTTATTACTATTCAAATAAAAAAATCACTACAAAACAAATTTTTTCATTAATTCATTCCAAACATTCTTATTTTTGCACTTTTTCAAAAAAAAAAAAAAAAAAAAAAATCTTTGTTTTTACATCAATCAATTTTTATTACGGTATCGAACCAATATCGTTCAACAAATGCACCTGCTAAGATTGAAGCTTCAACCCCTGCAAATTAAGCAAATCCTTATTTCGTGCAGGTGAATAAAGACTAGCAAAACAAAACCTTAAGGAGAAAGTACACGTAACCTCACAGCACCGGGGTAATAACTTTATTTTATCTTATTCCTTTTTAAACTTCATTTAATCTTATGATCTTCTATTATTATTTTTTAAAACAATAAGTTTGTTGCTAATTTTTGTTCTGCATGACTCACGATGGGTTTATTGTGGGTTACTCGACCCAGCGCCACAAGTGACCCATCGTGGGCCACAAGGTAAACCACAATAGGTCACGACCAGACCCACCGAAGTGGGTTACCAGTGACCCAACGTTAGTCACGCTGTGGGTCACCTGACCCACCAAACCAATACTTTTTGTTTTTTTTTTAAAAAAAAACATAAGGATATTTTAGGAATTTCAATAGATTGAGTAAAGATTTAAGAGAAAATCCTAAGGGATATGTGAGTTTGAAATTGTTTTAAAGTTCAATAAACTAAATTGAGAGTTTTTGAACTTTAAGAAGGTGCCATTGTAAAAATGATGAAAGTTCATAAAGGTTAAGTGATTTTTTCTATTTTGTGTAGGGATAAATGCAAAATTGGTTTATTGTGGTTGGCTTAAATTACAAATCACTCCATGTGGTATAAAAAATAATTTATAGATCCCTGTAGTTGGCCTAAATTATTAATCACCCCATGTGGTATAAAAAATTATTTATAGGTCCTTAAGGTATGCCAAAATAATAGTTTACTCTCTGAAATCAATTTCCATCAAATAACTTAACAAAATATGTCACTTTGCCACATTTCTCCTTTATTTGAATAGAAAAAAAAAGAAAAAAAAGAGTCCCTTTGACGCGTTATACTCAATAAAAATGCAACACATGTTATTATTAATTTCCAACTTTCAAAAATGACAACCCTCACTTCACCATATCCTACTATAGTAAATTAACATATTCTCTTATATTCCCAAAAGTTTACCCTTTGCATAACCTTCCCTCATCTTCATCTTCATCTTCCTCAATTGCTTCGCAAAATGAGACCGTCAAATTCTCGCAAAATACTCCCAAATTGTGGTGACGAAGATGAAAATGAGGGAGGGTTATGCACAGAGTAAAATTTTAGGGATATAAGAGATTATATATGTTAATTTACTGTAGTAGTATAACGTGACAAAGTAACAGATTATGTTAAGCTACTTAATAGAAATTGATTTTAGGGAGTAAACTGTTTATTTTGGCCTACATTGAGAACCTATAAATTATTTTTTATACCACGAGTGATTTGTAATTTAGGCTAACTATAAGGACCTATAAATTATTTGCTATACCACATGGAATGATTTGTAATTTATACTAACCACTAGGACCAATTTTACATTTGTTTTTTTTTTTTTGTTTTTTTTACCA
Organism: Corylus avellana; assembly: GCF_965113065.1. Lineage (NCBI taxonomy): Eukaryota > Viridiplantae > Streptophyta > Magnoliopsida > Fagales > Betulaceae > Corylus > Corylus avellana. The sequence continues at coordinate 10,022,592 of NC_142495.1, read as the reverse complement.
ACACCTGTGTCAATATGTTGTTGTCAAATCACAACCATACAATCAATATTACCACCACCTTAGTTTGTCACCTTAATTTAGCATTCTCATCTCCCTCTTTAAATTTAATATTTATTCTAAATAAGAAAATAGTTTTTTTTCTTCCTAGTTTAGCTATTAACTTTTTCAAAGTATATATATATATATCCGGCTCTCCAAACTAGAAATTCAATTTCACTATTCTATTTAAATATTATTTTTAAAGATTTTTTTTATTCTTTATCAAACATTCATATATTTTAAAATTTTGTCTTTTTTCTAACGGTCATATTTTTTATTTTATTTTTTTTTTTCGAATGGTCATATTTTCAAAATTTATAATTTCGTAACTGTCATATTTTTCAAAATTTGTACTATTCACCACTATCAATTTATAAGTCATTCACACACACACACGCACATATATATATATATATATATATATATATATATGCAAAAAAAGAGAGGAGTGAACAATGTGGCAATTTTGTTGGTTTGGGGAGAGTATGCAAGAGAAAGAAAGAAAAAGAGAGAAGAGAAAATCAGAAATTAAAATTAAAAAAAAGTAAAATAAAATTGGAAGGAGAAGAAAGTTTGAACTTTTGGTCTTATTTTAGTTAGGCTAAACTAGAACATGATAAATAGACCGTAGAATATTCAGTTAGTTATATTGAAGGAGTATTTTTGTCTTTTCACTGGAAAGATCCTTCAATTCATTTAAATTGAGAGAATTCTAATTCAAACTATACTTCCCTTCTAAACTACCACTCCAATTACAATATCCAAAAATACCCATTACCATATTCCCTGCTGAATTACCAAAGGAATAGCACTTTCCATTGTAGCTAAGGATGGTCAACATCAACAACCTACAACTCATTCAAATTAAAAGACACGTGCTCATATCCAAGAGATAATAGATAGCTACGATAAAGCAAAATACAAAAGGATATCTTGCAGATGACTTCATGATGTATAACTCATAACTCTTTTACTTGTACACGTTTACATACAACAAGATCTATGCTTTATTGTGCGCAAGCAATTTTTTGGGACCACGTTCGCCGCGAAGTCAAATTTTACCTTACTCATTTGGGGTATCTTGCAAGGATTTAGAGTTTGCCCTTTTAAGTGTGAATACACGAAGTGATCTTGTCTTGAAGGTTCTCCGTCATTAAAACAAAAAAGCATTGTTTTAAGAAGTCATGATATTTTGAGCATTATGAATGGTTTTACTTTATTCATGTGAGATATTTTGCACGGGTCTAAAGTTTACCTGAAAGTGTAAGTGTACACGTGATCTTGTCTTGAGGGTTCCCATCATTTAAAAAACAAAAAGGGTAACTTCACTTTAAACCTTGTATTATCACGCGATTTGACAAATTTCTCTCAAACTTTAAAACCTCTTATTAATTTGAATCCATAAACTTTCAACTGCAGTCAATTTGAACCTCAGATTTTAAAGGTTAAAAGTGAGACAATGACGTTTATACCCCTGAATTTTTTTTATACAATTTCAAATTTACCCTTAATTTCAAATTTAAAAAAAAAAACGAAAATCAGGGATATTTTGGTAATTTTAGGTATTCCCGCTAGAAGTTAATGGTTAAATCTGACGGAGTGGTTCAAATTAACTGCAATTGAAAGTTCAAGGATTTGAGAGGTTTTGAAGTTTAAGGAGGACTTGTCAAATCGCGTGCTAATTCAAGATTTTAAAGTGAAGTTATATAAAAAAAAAAAAAAAAAAAAAAAAAAAAGGGCTTTATTTTGAGAAGTCATGATCTTTTGAGCATTATTAGTCAACAAAATTCCTTGTTGATCCTGAAGGAAAGGTCACCATCAAACTTCCAAAATTTTGTTATCTGGACTAAGAAAGATCAATACTATTGAGTTAACTTGATTAATGCTACTCATTCAGAAAAGATCCGATCTTTACTGTATACGGGCTTGACACTTCACATCAAGTGTGGCCTTCCTTTTGTTCTTCCATCTCTCATTTGAAGAGCCAACTCCAAATCCTGCATCAAGCAGCAAACCCATGTGCTGAATGTCTCCAATTTAAGACAGATCCATTGATGACTTTAGGTAAACCCATTGATGATGAACATCTCATTTCTTACATCATCAATAGACTCAACCCAATATTTAACTCATTTGTTACTTCCTTTACATTTGCTACCTGTAACAATCCCTTCACTTTTGATGACTTTCAAGCTAAACCTTTTAAGTCATGAGATGCTGCTTGAAAGCCAACACATCCTCCATGTCATCTTTCGGCAATGGTTGGTCAATCTAATGCTACTTTGTAAGACCAACCATGGTATGCAGACAGTGGAGCCAACAACCACATCATATGGGTTAAGCCCGGAAGCCATTAAAAAACAGAGGAGCAGATATATATATTAAGCTCAATTTACTAGGAGGTTGGAACAAGAATATTGGGAAAGGGGATGTTTATAAGGAATGATGAGACTTTTCTTATTTGCTGTAACTGGAGTATCAAAGAAGAGTTGTTTATTTATTTATTTATTTGTATTTGTATTTGGGTTTGTTTTGTAGGTGGTGTGGTTTTTCTGTAGTTTCTTTGTGTTCTGCAGAATCACTGTTTGCTTAGTCTTTGTTAGTTTGTGGTTGGTGGGTTTTAGTGTGTTAGTGGTGTTTTGGATACTAATTTGCTAGAAATTTTAGAGAAACAGAAAGTCGAAATTGCTCATAAAGTCATTTAAAATGTCATTTTCCTTAAGAAATTATTTGTCCCCGCCAAAATTGGTATTTCTCATTTTTCACAATAATATTAACAACTCAACACAATATCATTGACAACGCAATCACAACTACACATACACTATAATATATCCAACAAACTTACCATCAACTTCACCATAAATACCATTAATACAATCAACATTTTCTCAACAACAACTCTCTCTCTCTCTCTCTCTCTCTCTCCCCTAAGCCTAATCATACTGCAGCTAAACTATTGCTCATAAGAGCTTATTTAATCTGATAAGAATTCTTCTAAGCAACCAATTGGACTACTACCCATCAAAGCTTATTGAATTTTATTCAGGTATTTGCTGCTGAGTTTCTTTGTTTTGCTTGAAAAAATATGGTTAGCAGAGATAATTTTAATTTTTTCGCAAAGTATTCCAATATATTATTATTTTATGTACTAACATTTGGTATGAAAGCCTCCTTCATGCTATTTTTGTTCAGTATTAACTTTTACGGCTCTATGATTTTGTTTTGCGCTGAATTTTATGGCACTTTTCGATTAAGACTTAAGAGAGACACTGTGTATTATGCGATTAAAACAGGAAAAAATGCCTTGCATATATGTGTCAGTGTCTTCATGTCCTTGGGAAACAATTTTGGGTTTTGCATGTGATTACCACGCATGCGGGCTACACGTACGGAAGCAGCAGCCCTTCGCTATTCGCCGCATGATGGTAAAGGGTTGGTGGTGGCACAAAAGAGAGAAGATATGGAATTCATAGCTAAAAATGAAGTCCAGGATATAATTGTAGTACATTGAGTTTGGATAAACGAAAAGGGAAAGAAAAAGGAATTCGCCGAAAAAGCTGTTTGTGCCGAAACAATTGCCAAAGTAACGTCATAAAAGTTGTTAGAGACCGGTGGATTCTGCTTGAATTTGAGCAATGCATTTAAGCTGGAGCTTGGTTCACTTGGTTGTAATTTGACTTGAAAACCATATACTAGTAATAAAGTAGCTTGCCTAGTCGGTTGAGAAAAGTAGGTTCGGTTAAAAGGAGCTTGTTTGACATGCCTCTGCTAACGTTGCACTTAGGGCTGACGTGGCCGTTGGAGGCGCGTGGATCTCACGCACAAATATATAAGTGGCGCGTGAGAGCATGTAGAATACTGGATCTGGATTTTGGTTGTAGTTCTGGAGTCACAGGGAGAAGATCTATCGATTGGTGGCCTGAGAGAAGCAATCAGACCACCATGGCGGCCGGTGGCGGAATGGCCAAACCTTTGGGCGGCGCGTGAGGGCTCCGATGGGACTGAGTGAGGCGGCTCTGTGACGGTTGGCTTCCGGGCTTTCAAGCGGTATAGTGATCTGCTAAAAACTTTGAGGAGAAGATAGAGAACCATGAGGGACAAAGGGATGGATGCGCCGGATAACACTGGCTGCGCCGGAAAACGTCAAAGACGTTTATTGGAGGCTACTAAAGGTGCTCTGATACCATGTTAAATATATTGGATAATATACTAGAAGCGAAAGAAAGAGAGAGAAGAGAGAGAGCGAAAGCACACAATGTACTACATTGTATTGACTCTAATTAATAATAATGAATACAGAGACCTCTATTTATAGAGAGGCAAGCAACCTAATAGATTAAGGAAAGGTAAACCTAGTAGAATAAGAAAAGGTAAACCGAGTAGACTAATAATACCTAAAGAAGTAAATAACAAGTAATATTCTTAACAGGCTGTAATTGGGTCTGCAAAACCAGAATTGATCGATGCTTCTGATAATGTTAAATGATATAAAGCTAGATTTATGCTCAATGATTTTAACTCAAAAAGAGTGTATTGATTACCATGAAACTTTCACTCGAGTATCTAAGAATGATTGATTTAAGATGATTATACCATTAGTAGCTCATTTTGATCTAGAGGTACATCAAATAGATTGAAAAACAACTTTTCTGAATGGGGATATGAGGAGGATTACATGACACAACTTGAAGGTTTTGTTGATAATAGTTGGAAGCACTACAAAAATTTTCAAATTTAATGACATTTGAATAATGACGTTTTTAGAAAATGTCGCTAAATTGCGACTTTTTAATTGTTCACGAGTTACTATTCACGCGCGAATAGTGACTCGTGAATGATAACCACTATTCATGACTCACTATTCACGAGTCATTATTCGCGTGTCTAGGGTGGCTCGGGGGCCACTCCAAATGTGCCTGGGGATGGCCCGAAAGGCCACCTTTGAATTTGTTTTAGGAAAATTAGTTTTTTTTTTTTTTGTGTATTATATATATATATATATATATATATATATATATATGGTGAAAATTATTATTATTTTTTATAATTTTTTAAAGGATAACAATGTTTGAATAGTGAAAACGTCACCTCCTAGAAGGTGATGTTCATTGTTCACACAAAGGTGACGTGTGAAAAGTGAAACCGTGCATTGTTCAAACAGAACCTTCTAAAAGGTGCCGTTTTGCTGAAAAATACACCATTTAATGTTGTTTTGCACTGTTCAAACGACATTAACCCAATTTCCAGTCTATGCACTTTTTGCCATTTTGAAAAAGTCACTATTTGAACGTCACTAGACAAATAATGATGGTTTTTTTTATTTGTGAGTCATTAACCACCAAAATTTTTGTAGTGAAGGCTTTCAAACTAAACCATAGCTTGACCTATGGGCATACTAATCATTTAGAGGTGGTTAGTTATTTAGGTTTAGATCTTGTTGAACGTGTAGATAATAACAAGTCTATTTTATGATCTATTTTTCTTATTGCTAAAGGAGTTATATCCTGGAAATGTAATAAGCTAGGAAACTGTAGTTGCTACATTTACCATGTGAACATAATTTATTGTATGTTATGAATCTATAACATAGGCATTAATGGTTGAGAAATTTTGTTAAAGGCCTCAAGATTGTTGAATATGTAGCAAGACCTATCAAGATCTTTTGTGAAGATTGTAATAACTCTACTATAGTTTTTCTTGTATAAGAATGATAAGAGTAGAAGAAAAAGTAAAGTATCTTAGCATGAGAGAATTTATTAAGAAACATGAAGCGTCTATTGAGCATCAAAGTACCAAACTAATGATTGCGAATTACATGATTAAAAGTTTATGGGTAGAGAAGTATAAAAGTTATGTGAAGCATATGAGACTTATTAATTCATTTTGTACTTAGGTTCTTTCTAATTGGTCTATAAACAAATTCACTCACTTTATAGCCGCCAGAGAGAGTAAAACAAGGGTAACCTTTCTAGAAGGAGGGAAGAAATTCATTTTTTCCTCCTCCTTCCCAACTCTTTCCTCCTTCTAAAAAATACAGTAGTGAGCCTAGTGACACTCAGGTTATTGTAGCAATTAATGTTTGTCTTCTTACTAGCAGATTTGCTTTGTGAAACGGTCTATGGGTGAAGTTTTTTCTGCTATCTTGGATTTCAATTACCTTTAATCGGTTTCTAAGGTTTTATTTACATGAAACCCTCAAAGTAGCGGTCTTAGATCTCCAATCTGTCCTTCGTTTTTCTCTCTAGTTTTTTTTTGGTAGCAAATAACTTATTGATGGTGAAAGAATTATCAGACATGTGGAAGAATTTTTCATTGATGGTAGAGGAAGTGAAGGGGATTGCGATTGAGAATGCGCTTTGTAGCGGAAATAGAAAAGAAAAGAAATCATTGTCTAGTTAGGAAAGTTATGATGGATTGGGCAGTGGGCAGGGCGTGATTTGCTAGAATATGCTGCGGATCTAGAAAGTGATTGGAATTACGACATTCAAATAGTTAGATATAAACTTGTTCCTTATGTAGTTGGATATGATTGGGTCTAATCAGGAGCGGAACTAGCAATTGGAGTTTGGAGGGGAGAAACTAAAAAAAATAAATAAATAATAAAATTGGGAGGTAAAATTTTAATTTTTTTTTTAAAAAAATTAAAGACAATTTTATAAATTTTTGGAGAAAACATGGTAGAGCTCCCCCGTGATGTGGGATCTAACAAAAGAAGCTTTTAAACAAAGCATAGATCAAGTTTGGATGGAAGAAATTTTTCATTGTATATATGGTATTGTTTTGTTAGAGCAACATGCTCTCTTTTTATGAAATGAATGAAGAAGATATTTTCATCAAAAAAATAAAAATAGATCTACAAACATAAGTTATTGTGCACATTTATTGTTTTTATCCGTTGGAATAAACAAAGTTGGACGGCAATGACTTGTAGCAAGATCATTCATAAAATTTGATTTTTATAAAGTATTCATTTAGGAAATAGTGTACATTGTAAATTTGTAATACATTCCAACATGGAATGGAAACTCATTATGTAATGTTTTACTTCCACGATTCATATGTAGCATTTCTTATTTGAGCTGGAGCTTTCCTTAAACAAATTGGAATAAATAGAGTTATAGCCATTATTGAAGTACCTAACACTATAAAGATATTCATGTGTATTCCATCTATAATGCATTATATATTAGGTATAGGTTAGAAAATGCATCTCTCTGTAAAATTTTATGTAGGTTCTTTATTTTACTTGAACAAATATGAACGGAAGTAATTCTAAATTTTCGGTTGCGTATTTTAGTATATCACTGTTTTATGTATAGCTATTGAGCATAACTTTTATAGAGTTGTGGTACAAATCAATGCTTTGTGCCTTCCAACGACAGATTAACATCTCAGCTGAGTACAACTAAAGAAAAGAAAACAAATACATCAAATCACATTCAATTCTACCAATATTTAAAAAATCTCATCTCACATATATAGATGTGATCTGGTATGTATGTTTTTTTTTTTTTTTCTTAAGTTTTGCTAAGCTGAGGTGTTTATCATTAATTGGATGGTACAAAAGGGTAAATTTATGCCACAACGATGGCGGTTTTTATGCATTTTATTGGAGCAGAGTCGATATAGAATTTTTGGCCAGTCCAACTGCACATTGCTAACGATTATTTGGAAAATCAGCAAAATCCCTGTCGAACTATATATAGTTTATTTTCTAGAAATGCGTCCTTTTATGCTGCCTAAAGGGGATAGATGAAGACATCTACAATGAAAGTCAAGAAATTATTGCTGGAAGTGGAAAATGTGAAACAGGTCAGACCCATCCAATTGGTGTAGGCTTTCAATTGCTTAAGGAAATGGCAAATGGCAAATCATTGTGATGGGGAATGTAACACTCATCAGTCATCCCCCTTGAACAAGGTGGAGACCTCATCATGCATGCCTTCTCATGGTACATTTTGGTCGGATAAAAAAGTCTCCTGCTTTTCAGAACTCCCAAATTAGGGTTCTAATTATTCCACCGAAAAGACCTTTACAACCCGAATTGAGATCCACAACAATTAACTATCTAAATTACTAGCAATTTAAACAGCTATGTGAAAAAGCCCCATATTGAACTCAGCCGTCCGGATCCCATTTTTTCGTTTGACAGTTAGATTTCACATGAGCTCTCTCATAATAACTGCCCTAAGTGATTCTAGACTTGTTGATTTCAAAATCAATCACGATTCCCTGCTGATATGGAATGCATTCATTTGTAAGGCTTGGTTATTTACTAAAATCTCTCTTTGGGAAAGAGGGATGGATACTGCTCGAAGAAATGCCAAGGAGGCTACAGCCTTGTTCTTTAACTCATCCTCCTAATGTGATGGCCAACACAGGCTCGGAACACTCTAGGGCACCAGAAGAAAATTCATGTCACAGGTTGGTTGTCTTCACATTTGACTCTCAATTTTTGGTGTAAAAATACATCTGTAACTCTCATTCAACTAGGACTCAAATGATCCAAGTCATCCATTGCATATTAAACGAGAGAGGAGGCCATTCTCCCAAACCATCCAAGAGTTGCAACATTTAAAAATCTTTCTAGCTTCCAAGGATTTCTTCTACGGGATAAAAGGCTGACTTAGTCAAGCCTATATATAATAACAAAAACATATATAATCTTTCTGATATGTCAACAAGTTTTTGAAACAGTATATAGTCTATATTCAGTGCAAAAAGTAGGTAACTTTGCTAATGTCTAACAATACCAGGCATGATTCACCCTCCACACGAAAAAGCCAATGATTCATTCATCATAAACAAAGATAAATGTCAATCACCATCAGGACAGCATTCTCATCTCTGGCTAGCTTTTATCTGTTTCAGGATACTTGTCAAATGACAATTAAGTTTAACCATTTTTGGAGAACATTACAGAGATTAAGCTTTAATGAAGACTTCATTCAAAATTTGAAATGTGAAAGCATATGGGTTGTAATGGAATTTATAATACAATGAAAAGGGCTTAGCAGAATGGGAGGAAAAGACAATCTCATTTCAATGGAGCAACATCAAAATGGATGGGGAGCTCACAAAGCTACAAATATTTCCACGCTACAACATAAACAAAAACAATGAAAAGATGAGGAACATTTACATTTTTCTCTAATAAAGTGCAACACAAACTGAATTGTAACAACAATATGAATCAAAAAGATTTACTTGTTAATAAATGATGGTCAACATAGAAAAGAAAGAACAATAAACAATGTCATTATAATGCATCTGTGAGTCCTAACATTGTTATACATTCACAAACGTTAGCAGAAAAAAGTTAGGAAGCCATGACAACAATGGCAAAAGATATCATCTGCTATCAATTATAAGCCGTGTCGTTTAAATCCAAAAAAAAAAAAAAAAAAAAAAAAAAAAAAATCAACACAAACTCAGAAGATCGAGATGAAAGAAATTCCCAGTTAATAATTATTACCACATTTACAAATGCCCCGTGCTGCAATCAATCCGCAAGTTGAAACCTCCCACCACCCACCAAAGAATCTGAATCCAATAAAACCTCTCAACTAAGCAAAGACTTGCGATCCGATACAACCTCCAAAATACAATGCGTGCCGCGGAAATGAAAGAATTGGTGAGAGAACGAAAATTTCAATTCAAGAGCAAGTCTAATATCTGTCCTTGAGCTTCAAAAGCTGCCTTCTCTTGAAAACCAAGAACCCCACGACACCGATTTGGAGGATTGCAGCGATACCCACAAAGAAAAGCCCAACCTTCTTCCCTGTATTAATGCCCTGCTTAGAAGGAGGAAACGGGGACTCTTCTCGGCGATGTTTGGACCGGTTATCGGCCTGGCCGTTCGACCGATGGTGTGGTGGCGGTGATCCTAAATGATGCAGCAGAGGATGCGGTGATCCTGAATGAGGTGGCGATGGAGGTGGCGGTGATCCTGAATGAGGTGGCGGAGGCGGAGGCGATGGAGGAGGAGGAAGCGGTGGGGACGGTGGAGGCGGTGGAGGCGGTGGAGGAGGAGAAGGAGGAGGAGGCGTTGGAGGAGGAGGAGGGGGTGGGGGCGGTGGAGACGGTGGCGGTGGGGCCTCGAGTAAAGATCTTGCAGGAATGTTTCCTGGTTGGGATTCGGCAAGGAGAGCAAGAACGCAAATGGCAAAGCCAAAGATTAGGAACACCAAGGTTGGTAATGGCGGTTCCATGAAACAACAGCAACAATAACAATTACAAGAAGAAGAAACAACAATTTTTTCTCAATTCGGATTTGGACGAGGGTCTCCAAAGTCTTCCTGCATCTGGGTTCCTTCTCTTCAACTCTGAATTCAAGAGACTCCCCTGTTCGCCAAAGAGCTACGGTTTGGGCATTGGAATTGTTCTCGAATCTGAGTCTCTGTGCCTTCTTTTTCCCATGCAAAATCAACCAAATGGGTGAACTGGGTTCTGTCCCAAATGGTTGATTTCTTCTTCTTCAGCTCCGATTTAGAAACCTTGTGCCCCAAAGATTTGGTACCAGAGGGCTAGGGCTTGGGGCTAAGCTTGATTCTTGAATCTGGGTGTTTGCAATTCCTGTTTTTGGAGGACTCAGAAAAAAGGGTCATATAGCTTTGGTCCCAAATGATGGATTTCTGAATCAAATTTGGGTTTTCATGAAACTAGGCACATTGAGGACTCAGGATTGGGTTTGAATCTGGGTCTTCGAGAAATTTTCTTTTCCCCCCTTGATCATTCAGAGGAGTCAGAGGAATGGGATCAAGGAGGTGGTTGGCCAATATCCTTGATTGATGATTGGAACGTGTATGGAGGTTGGATACATTGAGGAGGTTTCTTCTTCACCTTCTCAGAAATGGAGGAGACAGAGAGAGAGTGTGTGCGTGTGTGCCTACGCGGGCTTCAACCGTTGGGGCTAATTTGGGTGACTAATTGCCTAGGGAGAATCTTCTTACGGCTGTTTTTAGGAGAGAGACAGGGTGTGTCGGTTTTTTTTTTTTTTTTTTTCTTCTTTATAAATGTCAAGATTACCAAATTTTTTATTAATAAATGGTACCAAAATAGTGTTTAACTTATTTATTGGTGATAATTAATCAAGAAAATATTATATGTACTAATAAATAAGTTTTACATTACTTTGATACTCAAACCGTTAGTAAAAATTTTAAGAGAATGTTACCGTTTTTTTTTTTAATATTATCTTAATTTTACGTGAATATTATTATTTTTTTAAAAAAAATAAAAAATTAGTAAAGTAATTTTTTTAAATTTTTTTTTAAAAAATTAGTATTTATTTAGGATCATGATAATACAAGAAGAACCTAGCATTTCTTTTAAATTTTTTTTAATTTTTTTTTTTTGATTTTTTTATTTTGTTAGGGAGTGTTTGGATCATGTGGGCCCAAGGATTGTTTTGGATGAAGAGTGATGTTGAAAGAGGCCCATTGTAGTCTTGTAGATCTCTGATAAAAACCCCCCCAAACTGGTAACATTTTAGAATGAGAAGCTCTCTTCTTCTATTCCTTTTCTAATTCATACCATCAATGATCGCTCCATCTCTATATTTTATCCAACTCTTGGGTTTTTTTCTTCAATTATTTGGAGTGAAAATTATATGATGACGGGTATTTCTTTGAGCAATGATACTATGGACACCTATTTATTATACTCAATTGAGTTATTTTACATCGTCTAACTTAACGTTTTAAATAGCTTTTCTTTTGTTTTTTTAGTGTATTTCCAACAATAATGGTTGAAATACTTAATAAACTGTCTATTTTAGCTATTGTTTTTTTCTATATCCTAACAAATTTTCTATTATATTCTCTACTGGCTTTTAAATATTATTTCTCACTTTATTTATTTATTTTTTATTATATTCCATTTTCATGAAAAAGAGAAACAATAAACAACTTAAAAGTAAAATGAAAAAATAATATAATATTTATTTAATATGTTACAGTCAATAGCAAAAGGTTGTTATTCACTGTAGCTAATCCGGTGAAGGAGATAAAAGTGGTCATATGAACTTTTACCTAATTTGTTGAACATGCTCTTAGTGAAGAGTAATAGAGTTTAGTTTCCTCTTTTTTCACCCTGTAAATTAGATAGATAAAATGAGATTTACACAACAGAAAAATCTAAGATGGATTCGGATCCTCTCCCGTCCAAAAGGACTGGAGAGGCCTCTAGTTAATGGCCAGGATGGCCATAGGAGAATCCTAGGACCATCCTCATGCCAGATGTCCCATTTATTAAAATATATAAAAATATTATTTTTTATTTTAAAAATAAATAAAAACTAAAATAATATAATAAAAAAATATTATTATATTATTTTAATTTTTAAAATAAAAAATAATATTTTAATAGGTGAGACACGTGACATGAAGATGGCCCTAACCATTAACTGGAGGCCTCTCCAATCCAAAAGAACTAGAGAGGATTCGGATCACGTTTCATGATTCTAATCTATTAAATTTCAAGTGTACCATATAAATAGATCATGTTATATTAATGTTTTATGCATTGAAATTAGAGGTGACTATTCGTATTCCTGTATCGAAATTCGAGTACCGTCAAAGAATCATTACAATGCTCTAATCAATGGACCGGAGAGGATCCAAATGCCTGATCAATAATGAAGGGAGGAAGAAAATTATGAATTGATGACCTCAAGCTTCTTGTCTTTTTCAATTAATTTTTGTGCCACTTGCTTGCTTGCACCCAATGGACTCTTTTACATGCCTTGAGTTTCTATTAAAAACCCTATTTCTTCCATAAATCCACTTCTCCTTTTCAAAATTATGTTAAGTTTTAAAAAATATTTGGAGAAGGTGCTCAAATTCTGAATGCACATGACCTAATTTAATAAGGTTGCAGCTGGTTATGGCTTGGCAGAGAAACAATAGAATATCTTAATTCTCCTCAAATCCAAGGGTCAATCTGGCAATGACAAATCTGCTGGCCGGACTAAAAGACAGTCTAGCAAAGGTCCCCATGGATGATGGATCCCACAGGTTCATTGCAGGGATATTAATCAAAAATCCTGCCACAATTTATCAGATAATAATGCAAGAAAGAGAAGAAGGAAAAAAAAAAAAAAAAGAAAGTCAAAAACCCACACAATGCCAGGTTATAATGACAAGCATGGCAGAATAGAGAAATCAAAAGTGCTTGAAATCTGCAACTTCAAACGGTAACAACTCCATTATTTTCTTCCACCACTTCACAACCAGAGCTTTCTAGGGTAAATGGTTGTCCAACTTTACAACTCTATAATTTTCTTCCACCACCTCACAACTACTAATTAAACAACGTAATACTTTTTTAAGGATGCTTTTCTTTTTTTATTGGTTTGGGCATTGGAATTGTTTTTGGATCTGAGAGTCTCCGTGGCTTCTTGTTTGTTCCCATGCAAAATCAACCAAATGGGTCAACTGGGTTTTGTCCCAAATGGTTGATTTCTTCTTCTTTAGCTCCGATTTAGAAACCATGTTCTCCAAAGATTTGGTACAGAGGGCTAGGGCTTGATTCTTGAATCTGGGTGTTTGTGATTCTTGTTTATGGAGGACCCAGAAAAAGGGTCATATAGATTTGGTCCCAAACGAAGGATTTCTGAATCAAATTTGGGAATTCATGAGAGTAGGTGCATTGAGGATTCAGGATTGGCTTTGAATCTGATACAAATTTTGGATATAATTCACCTTGAAAACCAACTTACAAGAGAAGGATGCTCTCAAGAGCTTTAAGATTATACTTAACCTCTCTTCTTTTTTTTTTTAACCTCTCTTCCTTTTTTTTTTTTTTTTTTGTTGTTCCACTCATATATCAGTATTCATTGACTTAATAATATACTCATACATAATACAAAGACATTTTAATCCGGCATTGCATATTCAATTCATTCAATCCTATACTCGACGTAGTGATTAGTTTTGATACTAAATGATATAAATTTTGGATAGAATTTACCCTTAAAAATCAGCTTATTAGAAAAAGGAGCTCAAAAACTTACATAAATATAGTTAAAATTATATTTAATCTATGTGAGACACAATAATCGTAAGAGAATCTGGGACTTCGAGATTTTTTTTTCCCCTTGATTATTGAGAGGAGTCAGGAATTTCTTCTTCACCATCTCAAAAATGGAGGAAAGCGAGAGAGAGAGAATATGTGTCTACGTGGGCTTCAACCGTTGGGGCTAATTTGGGTGACCATAATTGCCTAGAAAGAATCTTCATAATGTGAAAGCTAGGGGCAACATGAACTCAGGGAGTGTTTGGATCACGTGGGCCCAAGGAGAGGGTATCATGGTTTTCGATGAAGAGTGATGTTGAGAGAGGCTTTTGGGCCCATCCTAGATCCCTCTATTAATAACATGTAGAATGTTGAAAGCTTGTTACCAAAAAAAAAAAAAAAAAAAAAGGATGTTGAAAGCTTTCCTCTTCTATTCCTTGTCTTTTAATTCATAATCTCAATGATCCTCCATCTATATATTTTGTATAACTCTTGTGTTTTTTTTTTCTTGGATTATTTGTAGCAAAAATTATATGACCGGTATCTTTTTAGATTAATACTACTCTGAATACCCATTTATCACAATAATTTTAGGAGAAAATACATTTTATCCCTTGAACTATTCACCAATTTGCACTTTGCCCTCCAATATTTAAAAAGTGACACTTAAACCCCCCCTCCCCCCCCCCCCCCCAAACTTCCAAATTCTTGTAATTTGATAATTCTGACCTTTTTTTTTTTTTCCCTAAAAGGCCCCCATCCAAGTTAAAAAAAGAAAAATTAAAAAATAAAAATAAAAATTAAGGGGTGGCCGGTCACCCCAGTTGGGCCCGAAGCCACCCCAGACTGGCCACCCCTTAATTTTTTTTTTTTATTATTATTTTTAACTTGGGATGGAGGCATTTTGGAAAAAAAAAAAAAAAAAAAAAAGGGGTCAAAATGGTCGAATTGCAACAATTTGGAAGTTTGGAAGGGTCAAGTGTCACTTTTTAAACATTGGAGGTCAAAGTGCAAATGGGTAGATAGTTCAGGGGGTAAAATGTATTTTTCCCATAATTTTATGTCGTCTAATGTAACATTTTAAACAATTTTTTATTTTTATTTTTAAATAGATGACATTAAAAACCAGTATGAAATGATTTACAATGAAGTTCTTATTGATTCTATGGACCTATACTTTGAAGTTGAGATGGAATTCAAATTCGGTCGCCATACATTATGAGTTGCATTAAAGAAGAAAATTCATGTCATGGTACTTATAAAATTTGGGTTTAGGACATTATAAAAATGAACAGTTCATATCAAGATATACATGCTTGAAAATAGCGATTTTTGAGTTGACATGAGAATTCACTCACACGTATAAAAGTCATGTAAGACCAAAAAAGTATTGTGTACAAAATGCCAGAACATCTTGACAACTAATAATTTTTTTTTTTCAAATAATAAAAAAACAGCAAAAACAATAAAGAATAAAAAACCTTAAAATAATAATAATAATAATAAAAAGTTGCAAAGAGGGGAGAGGGCTTTCCACCACTTGAGAATGGCTTGACCACCCTCCGGGTTGACGGAAGGGTTTTGGCCGCCGCTTCGGAAGAAGGTTTCGAGGGTGACTACACCACCCTCAAACTTGTGAGGGTGGTCACCCTTAGCTTGTGGGGGTTGCCATCCCCTTGGAAATTTTCAGGATGGCTTAGCTAACCCTAAAAGTCATGCCAAGAGGTGGCTGAATCACTCTCGCCACCCCACACAGCCTATTTAGGTTTTTAGGATGCCCCAAGTGCTGTAATTAGTACCTAAGCATTTTTTATAGAGTTGAATTAGTCACAAATCTCAAAAGGGGAGAAAAATGAGATTTCAACACTTGAGATAAATTTTACATGAAAACTATCCAAACGGTAAGTAATAAAAAAATAGAAACGATGTTCGGTCATTGTCTGAACGGTTGACATTAGCAAAAACGTCTTAACGGTCCATAGACCGTTCAAACCGTGACAATATGCATGAGAATTAGATAAGGCCAACACTATACAGGTGCAATGAGGGGGTATTTAAATCCCATTATGAGCCTTAGGGCACCATTTGGTGTGTGCCTTAGCCTCCAAAAAAAAAAAAAAAACAAACAAACAAACAAATGGAATAGGAGGAGGAAGGAGAGTTTTCTTGAGAGGTTGAGGTCAAGTCTTCAAGGGAGTAAGCCACACACCTCTTTCCTTGACCTATCTTGCTTAAATTTTGTTTTTATTGTTAAGATTGTGTTAGCTTGTTATTTCTTTTTTAAAGAAAAAACTTTAGCTTTAGGGTTAGAAAGTTGAGTTTTAAGGGTGATGTGTTCTAGTATGAGTTTCTTATTGTAAAAAAAGTGGATCTTTGGAGTAAAGCTTGAGATTTTGATGTTTTTGGCTTCATTTTAGACCTTGTTTACCCACTAATTAGTGACGTGGTTCATTCATCACGTCAATAAAAGTCTTATTGACGTGGCACTTTTTGTAGCGTCACTAGGTAAAAAGTGGGCTACTGTAAACACATAAAAAAATCTTTTTTTTTTTTTTTTTTTTTTTGTAGTGTATTAAAATTTGAAAAATGAATCACTTTAATATTTTTTACATTTTTTCATCATCTCATACTATAAATTCAATATATCAACTTTTGAATTTAGATACTTATGATATAAACTTCAAATAAATTAAACGGTTAAAAAATAGTTGAAAAATAAATAAATATAATGTATTCTTTATTGAGCAACGTCCCATCAAAGATGGTACTAGTGGTAGGAAGTCGGGAGCATTGGATCTCCCATGGGGCGCGGCAGCATGGAATCAGAGTGCTTCCTCTCAGGCAACAAAGAACAAACCGTGTTTGTTTTGCATGTAGTTTTTGTATAAACCTGGCCGGTGGTTCATGGAAAGCGATCTTCATCTGCAAAAAGTCAAGGAACAGGACACCTCCTTTGACTCCCCCTGTACACCCACCCACACACACACACAGAATCCTCAAAGGGAATGCCTTAATTTGCGTGCCATTTAACTTATCCCTGCCTCTCTTGCACCCATTTACGTTGCCCCACTTTTCTTTCATTCATTGCCAACCTCCCATATTTTCTTTTTCTTTCAAAATTTGCGAAAACATATTTACCCACTTTTCAAAATCATTGAACAACAAACTTTTTGTAACATCAATATGAATATATAATTATCATGCGTTGTTTGTTGCCTTGCCTTTGATTTTCTGTTTATTTGCTAAAGAGATTCACTGTGCTGGAGAATATGTACGGAGTAATTAAGAGAGAATCCGCATAAAAATGTAGCAGATAAGGCAGAGAAAGAGACAAGAGACAATATCTAGAGAGGAAGATCCTTCATGCAGATTGCAGAGGCCCTTCTCTCTTCTTTCTTCTTTTACGATTATCTGTTATGTAATCTATGCAAGATTTGCAATCCTACTACTCTTTCTGCGTTTAGGGGTACGATTCAGTAACATCAATTAGGACTGCTGACTGCTGTGCATGCCATCAGGCCTTTAACCACCAGCTATAGGTATTTCTTGCCGTATGCTTTGGCTGCTTTCCCGCTGAACAGCTCAAACATATAATCCAAAACCTGCTTTCACTCCCCCGTATCACCATTTCACGTTCAGAAATGTTACAAGTTTATTAAAATCATGTTTGATGCGTTCGAAGAGTTTAAAAATGTTTTTAATAGTCAAAAAATTTGTTTGAAAAAAAAAATATTTGTTTAATAAAAAAAATTAAAAGTGTTTTTAAGGGTTTAAAAAATCTGACAAAAAAATACTTTTAACAAAATCTTAAAAACTTTCTTTTTCAAACGTAATCTCAAACATGCTCTAAATGGGTTGGATTAGGATATATATATGGACCTGTATCGTCTTCTATCTATGACTCGTGAACCTGACACGAACTCAATACAAATTTAGAGAATTATGATTAACAGGTTTGACTCATTTAATTAAATGGGTTGAATTAAGATTGACATATACAGAGCCTGTTTGAGATTATGTTAAAGAGCTTAAAAAAAACTTTCAGTATCTAAAATGTTGTATCAAACAAAAGCTAGCATGTTTGGTAAAAAATTTCAAAACTACTTCTTTGTCCTTTTTACTTTAAAGGTCAATTTGGGTGTGCGTTTTAGAGGTTTAAAAATGCATTTAATACTTAAAAAGTCCATTCGAAAAAAAAAAAAATACTTGTTTGGTTAAAAAAAAGTTGAAAGCGCTTTTAAATGCCTAAAAAACCTAATAATGGCTAAAACACAATTTTAGAAAAAATTTAAGAATAAAGATTTCGCCAAAAAACATTTGTTTAACTTAAAAATTATATTTTTTTAAATACAATCTCAAACATGCTTATAATCTTATAACTGTAATTTGATACTATCTGAATTCAACATCATTGAGAGATGCATTGTCGGAATACAACCTTTTCCTTCCTAGGGTTACTTGCGTGCCCATATCTAGTTGCTGGTTTTTGACAGGTAGAAGAAACAAACACATCAAATTCCAATGCAATGCACGTAAAGCATCCATCAATACTTAAGACCTCCTTCGGCCCATCCCTCCTATTTATTCCGTTTCTTGTGTCTCTTGAATTCCAACACACCTCTCTTTCTCTTTCTCTTTCTCTTTCTCTTTCTTTTACTATCCCCTCATTGAACTTGAACTTGGGGGATGAAACTACCACTTTGCCCCTACGCATCTCCCAGAGACCCCTTATTGGGTGATTTATTGTGTTTGACAGGCATTAGTGAGAGCAGAGGTGGATGATGGGACAAGAGCAAAGCTTGCATGTTAGATCCTCCTTTGGATGAGGTAGAGGACAGATTTTTGCTGACAGATTTTGGACGCTGTAAGAGAGAGAGACTCTGCCCATTTGCGGCTGGAGCTCCTGGATCCGGCCAAACATGCTTCTTGCTCTCACCTTCGCTGCCTCTCTCACCCATGTGACCTTGCTGCTTTTCCAGGGCTACTTTTGTCAACTTCCCACAAAACGTTAACTCTAACGGAAGCATGCCGTCTGTGTCTATATACATCTATACTTTCATTTTCTTAAATAGCATTTAAGTCCAAAAGGACAATGACATGATGAAAAAATATAAAGAATATATAGGAAAAATATATGAAAGCAATAATAAAATTAGTGACATGTTTAGGATTGCGTTTAAAGAATTTAAAAATGCTTTTAACACTAAAAAAAACGTATTTAAAGAAAAACGTATTCGTTTGGTAAAAAAATTAAAAACGCTTTTAAGGGTCTAAAAGGCCTAAAAATGGCCAAAAAAAATCACTTTTGATAAAAGTTTAAAAATGAAACTTTTGCTCAAATGCTATTTTTTACTTAAAAAATCTATTTTTCAAACATAATTTCAAACAGGCTCTGAAACTCACGATATTTTTAGAACGTATTTTATCTCATTTTAAGTGCTAAGGGTATGATAAAATAGTTCATATGATACAATAAAGTCTAAATATTACTATAGAATATCACTTTTTAGAGTAACAAAAAATCACCCTTAATTATAGAGAATTGTACAAAAGAAAATTGTAGGATACAAGAAAGAAGCTATTTGCTTGTGTGTCTTTGCATATGACCATTTTGTCATATTTATCATCCAATGATCCAAAATCATTTGATCCACTGGTCACAAATTGCAGCCATAAGATCCAACTTAATATACATCTTAATAGCATTATAATCTCTTTTGTAACCCCTAAAGCTTTAAATATCATATTAATCTCTTTTGAAATTTAAAATTCAAAAATTGATGTAACTCTTTCAATTAAATGAACATTAAAATTTTAGATATAAAATATATTTCATAATTATTTGAAATACCTAAAAATAAGTTTTTATTTGTTTATATTAAATAAATCTAACAATCCCCCACTATTTCAAATAATTTTGAAAACAGTAAAATAAAAATTTTTGTGCATTTTAGAAAAAATAAGGCACTTCAATGATGGTGTCTTTTGGCCTTGAACCTCCACCTAGTGTAAGCATATCAAGACTATGTCCAGGTGATCAATGAACGAATCTTGAATTGATGACTCTATTAGACTAGTCAGATATATCATACGCGTTTATTTTCTAATTCTTCAGGTGTTTCTCTTTGCCTACACTTTTGTGGCCCTATGCAATATCCTAGTTTCATGAGAGCTCTAGGTATGATCAATACCATAGGAAGCGGCCTTAATTACTTCCACTCTCACATAGGTAAGTTCACATAGGTAAGTTCATCTATGGTGATCCTATTTCACCTCGATAAATTTTTCTATAAATTAAACCCATCATTTAATCCTCATGAACATTATAAAAGCAGAATACATCTCATTGGAATTGGGGTTTTAAAATGATATGTTCATCTAAGGTGATCCTATTTCACCTTGATAATTTTTTCTATAAATTGAACCCATCATTTAATCCCCAGGAACATTATAATACCAGAATACATCTCATTGGAATTGGGGTTTTTAAATGATATAAGTCTCTTTTTAAAAATTTTATAGTGTTTTTAAACATAATCACTCTATTGACTTGATAATACCTGTTGAATCTCACTTATATTTCAAAACTAAGCTTGGGGCACATAATTGTACCTTAGGCTAATATGCCTTTTGATTTATTGTTATACATCTTGTTATAATAAATTGTCATTGCCTACTCGAATTTGATCTGTCATGATTGCGAGAACAACTTCAAATATTGCTCAAGCTGTTGGAGAGATAAATGGTTTGGGAGTTATTACTAATAGTACATTAATATACATATTTGAACATCATTCTAGCCCAAAAGCCTAAGCTAATAGGCTTAGGTCCACTCAAATATATTAACTACTTTTTTTCTTTATACTTTTTCAATGTGAGATTCAACACTCACAAGTGTACTCGCAACAATCTTTCTTTTACATGCGAATCTTTTTACATTTTCAAGACTGTCCCGCGCTAAGAGTTGTGGAAGCGAACACAACTCCAAACCAGATGTGTCCAGATACTCATCCCAGGAAGCTAACCATGACTCTGATACTACTTGTTGGGAAGATAAACGGTTTGAGAGTTTTTACCAAAAGTACATTAATATACATATTTGAACACTCATCTAACCCAAAATCCTAAGCTAATGGATTTGGGTCCACTTAAATATATTAACTACTATTTTTCTTTATATTTTCTTAATATGTGATTCAACATTCACAAGTGCACTTCCAACACTAGCTGTCACATATGTGAATAGAGCATCTTAATACACATTGTCATTGAGCCCAACAAGTATATAGGAAACGAGTTTTGATTCTTGGAGAGGTCGGCAGATGGCAGCCGACATGTGAGAGAAGCTTTGTGCTTTCTGGAAATAGTTTGCAATAGGTTGAGAACCATTCTTGAAAGGTAGCCAAGCCAATAAGTATCTTACTTGCATGATACGAGCCTATGAGAGGAGAAGAGTTTGTCCAAGGTGAGCCATACCTCACGGGAAGTTAAAAAACCAACAACATGGGGTAGTACCCTTCAGACAAAGTAAAGAAGATTGCATTAAGAATCATCTTGTATTGGTGGTACCAAGATTAGTAGGCAGGGTTGGCAACCATGGTGTCTGATGTGAAATAAAGATAGTGAACTGGAAGGGTCGTAGACAATTGCCATCAATGTAGCCAAGCAGGCTTTGGCCTTCCAAGAATGGAACCATCAGAAGCTGTCAGAAAAGATAGTTATCTCTAGTGAGCTTGAGTTGTGTGGGCTGTGATGAAGATGAAGCAGAAGAGATATACATAGCCTAATCTTCATCATAACAACATAAGATCACTATTTTATCTTTAAGTGATCTTTTGATGATGGACTCGATGGTGGATGATTATTTGATTTATCTTCAGCATTATCCTTATTGGTGACTTGAGATCAAATGCATATATTATCTTTGGATTCCAGATGTCAACTGAAATCAAATTTCTAGTAATTAATTTACAAGCCATGCAAAAAGGGTCAAGTAAAATTAACCCTTGTAGAAATATGTAAAGTACTTCAAGTTTATAGGCTCTAATTCTAAAACCACTCTTGTCCTACTCCTTGTTTCCATGAAAAAACAAACTTGACCAACACTTCATCTTCCCCCACTTTGCTTTGTTATCATGTCGGAAACAGTAGAGATATTAGAAAGCATATATAAGCTGATAAAAAGCCTAGAAGCCAGAATTCTACCATCTATTTAGATATCCCTTATAAATACCTTCTGTTCTCAAATCTTAACATCCAGTATCTCTGTCACACATTTTAACAATGCAAAAACATAGAGACCTGATGAACCAAGGCCAAATTTCTCAGCCTATTGGCATCCCATGCTCATTCCCAATACTGCCAACTTCATACTTTGCCCCTTGAAGCGAGAAGTAGGCATGAGAATAGTCTCCTCCACCAATTCCAAATTCACTACTTGTTCCAAAAGCGCATTTTGGGCTTTGTGGGTTCGAAGAATTCCTGCTGCTAGAAGCCACCAATGTTGCATCATTGTTGGTGTTTGCATTCTCATTGTGTTGATGTACATCCTCATTGTTGGAGGTCCACACCATGTCTGCCAAATCGTCGGAAGGCTGATCACTGCTTGTTATGGCCAAAAGGGGTGGTAGAGGGGAAGTGGATGAGGCACAGGAATTGTAGTCCTCAAGGGAAGCCAAAGCCGCAGCCGAGTCTTTTGGCGAACGTTTCGCAAGTTCACCGGCAATCAGCGTGGAGCTTGAGCAAATTCTTTTCACGTCATACCTACTCATATCAAAATTTGTAACTGCACTTGTTCCCCTAAACTTAATTGCTGCAATATCATAGGCCTCAGCCGCTTCCTCTTGTGTGCCTATTATATAGCGTTAAAAAAAATACGTATAGCAAGAAATGAGAAGCAAGTCGATTACGATGCGTCGTTAAATCACCACTTATCTAAAAAGTTTAAGTTAATAGAAAATATGAAGCTGAATCTTGGAGGCTAAATGTGACATAAATTGCTCAGAAGATGTGCTACAACTAACATAAGAAAAAAGTTAGAAGTAACAGTTCAAAAATCAATTGGGCATGATTTCACCAATCATTGGACAGGTTATTCAAATATTACATGTAACTAATTCATTTTGGACTATCCAATCCAAATGAGCTAATTCGAATCCATACAATTCCAACATCATTAAAATTAACGACAGCTGGTTGAGTAATTTAGGGCTTTTTATGGGTGTCAAGTACACACACTATAGGACACCATAGGCATCTAGCTAGCTAATTATAAACATACCCATATATATATATTGAAGCAGAAACCTCAAAAAAAAAAAAAAAAAAAAAAAAACAGAGGTGAAAATGAAACTCACTAAATGTTCCAAGGTACAAGTCCTTGTTTCCTGCAACCCTGCCAATCCTAGCTTGCCACCTTCCATGCTGATGGTGCCTGAGAAGGGAAGGAAAAACAGGTGACAGACAATAAGAAAGAAAGATGAACAGTTTTGAAGATGCCATTTCATAATGTACTAAATATATGCATGTTCAATGTCATAGCTAGGCACGTTCATAGGAGATAAGAGTGTTGCCTATTATTGCCATGTATGATAATTCAAAAGCCTGCAAATGCAGTAAATAATAGCAACTCTATTATTAAAGTCCATCGCTGTCTGCCATACCTTGTCACTCCTCTATACACAGATGCCCCTCTCGAAAACCCACTGCTCTTCCTGTCATGAGATTTTTAACTAATTAATCAAAACAAAAAATACACATATATTTTATGGAAATATATATTGATCATATATAGGGCTCTGCTCTCACCTTCTCAAATTCGCAACAAATTCTTGCCTAGTCATGTTCTTCATCTCTTCAAGTTCTTTCTCGTAAGTGCTTATCTGAGATTTTTTTATTTATTTTTTTTTATTTTTCAAAAAACATTAATGAATAGTGTTCCAACTTCGAAAGGGGGCAACCCCAACAAACTTACAGGGAAATTAATGTGAGTTGTTGGACCCCAATACTTGAGAGCAGCTAAATCATAAGCCCTTGCTGCTTTTTCTTCCTTGTCATAGCCACCTGATAATAATTTACCAAAAGAATGATCGATGTTTTTTGTTTGTTTTTTATTTATTTATTTTAGGATCATGCACATCTTCCAATGCTTTAAATTCCCAAATATTAAATCTTTTTGCTGTGAGAAAAAGAAGGTCCACAAAGATAATAAAGAAAGAAACATGCAATAGGATGGGGGAAATGAAATATACAATACACTTACCAAGATAAACTGCAGAGAGTTGAAGACGAGACCACCCCCACAAAAAAAAAAAAAACAGTCCATGAAACAAACCGTTAGTTAAATAAACAAACGGAATATCCGAGGGAAAACATGATTGATAGACGGAAGCATGAGAATGACAGAAATGGGTTTCAATCCAATGCATATTATATACAATTTACAAAAGAAATTTTGGCATCATATCATATCATATCATGTCATGCATGTCTTTTTTTTTTTCACCTTGCCTTCCCTTCCTAGTTTGCCCCTCTTTTCTGCAGCTGTTATCCCACAAATGGGCCTCATATCTCCCGGTCCATCTATGCCTAAATCAATTCCTCCCAATGTCAAATTAATTAAAAAGCATAGGAAAAAGTTTAGAACAACATGTTTTTGTTTTAGTTTTAGTACCTCGTAACACCACGAAACTGAGAGGTTCTCTGCCCAAAAGTGTCGATGGATTTACGAGGAACAGGTTCTCTGGCAAGAGCCTTTGAAACGGCCGGTCGTTTACGGTTGTCAGAGGCTTGAGCAGGTGAAATTGTATCCAATCTATTTTGTGCGCTACCGGGGCTCATTGTGAGAGATAGTGACTGAAAACTACACCCATTTGAATTTCCGTCAGGATAGAGTGTTTGGCCTAACCAAGACTTGTTGTACATGCCGTTGCCGTTGCCATTGCCGGCGATTAGGGTTTGTGGGGTTTCATTGTAGGAGGGGTAGGCTTGAAGTAAGTGATGAGATATTGGTGGGTTTGTGAGATTCTCTCCTCCGCCGCTTTCTATTTCTCCGTTGGCGTTGAAGCTAGGGGCTATGTTAACGTTGATGTCGGAGACGTTGTCGTTTTGGTTATGGCAGTAGACTTTGGTTTCATCCGGGGTAGAGTTTGAGTAACAGCAGCCTAAGAAATCTTCAAGTTTTGGGCCCTCTTCGTTTGGATTTGAAGCGCCCATGGGATTCTCATATCTCCAATCTGCAAAATCATCTAAACTTTATTATATATAACAAAAAGAAAGAAATGATCCGGAGAAGAAAACATGCAAAGGCAACAAACATGCAAAATTACCATCAGCACCAGCAGAACAGAGAGAGCCATCAGAGCGCAAGGGCATGACAGACAAGTGAGGAGGAAAAGCTCCATTGTCATGGGTTTCTCTCCCAAAACCTTCATCAATCCTCAAGTGTGGAGTCAGAGAGAACCCCAGCCAATTACTCATATTATCCAGACTACCCTTGTCAAGAAACACACAAACCCACACCAAAAGATCTCTCTTTTTTCTCTCTGAGCTCAAATCTGAAAGCTGGTGTGGTTGGGGTGGAGTTAAAATCTTTTACTTGGTCGTCATGGAAGCTTGAGAGTCTGATTACTGAAATGTATACAGAAAAAAGATTTTGAAAAAATACAAAAGCTCCTCTCGTCTTATACTCTCAGCTCTGATTCTGATTTCTATTCAAAGTCTTGGGCTTTGTGCCTCTGTCTTTCATTTCTTTCTCAGATTTTGACAGGTAGCCATGACATGTAGACGAGAAAAAAGGAATTGTAAGGCCTAATTGAATTGGGCTCTCCCCTCATTTGGTACAACTTGGAACTATGACCTCTGCCTGTCTTTATACGACTCCATGGCCCACCAAACCCAAGGAGTTTTGATTTTCTAACGTCCATCCATCAATGGAAGGGATTGAACAGGATTGAAGACTAGCATCGCATGGAGGACACCAAAATTGTGCTGTGTGTTTGAGCTTTCCCATCGATTACTCCACTTTACACTGCCAATGCAACTTGTACTACCTGCTCTAAGTTGCTACTACATTTGGGTTTTTTTTCTTTTCTTTTTCCAATCATGGAAGAAACCAATAAGAAATTAAAAAAAATGATGATATGGTGCTTCGTAGTGACTTTATGTTTCCCTCATGAGTAGCTTTTTTTCTGTTGAATCAAAGGAGGCCATGTTGGTGATTATGCAATAAATCTTAATTATTTTTTATCTATATATAATTAAGGAATAAAAGTTGTTATTTACTGATTAAACTATTTGATCATATCATTTACATGCTTTCTGTAATTATTAATATTGTGCTTGTGAAATGTCCTTAGATTGCATTGAATATGATATAAAATGTGAGTAATGTGGTTATTACATAAGGTCTTTAGTCCATTAACCTTATAGTCTTAAATCTTGACTTGTTTGCAGTCGATAATATTGGAATTGGGCATTCCATTTGCGAAGACTATTACACGTCAATCTTAGTGATTTACCTTAATCAAGCGAAGTTTGAGGTTTCGGGTTGATGTGTAGGTGTTATGCACTGAATGGATCATGAGAGTTATTTTTCACAAAAATAATTTTTTACTTTTGTCATAATCCTCTCAGGTTTTAGAGTTATTGTTATAAGTTGTCATGAACGCACATAATTTTCTATGAGTATTAAAAGAATGATGACTCACGTTGTCTGTTCAGTACACGATACTACTTTGCTCCTACACCAACATGCCAACCTAAAGCCTACTTGCTTCTCCTGATAAAGACAAATCGTTGAGGTTAACATGTTATAGTTTAGATGGATATTCCAATTCATTTTACGACTACAAATAATGTTTTATATATAAGTTACAAGGGATTATAACTATGATCTTATGTGTGATAATTCTCTTACTTACACCATATTCAAATATAATGTAACTAGTGGACCTTACATGTATATAATAGGAAAATATTCAATTATATATATATATATATATATATATATATATATATATATATATATATTCTCAATGTTCAATAATAAAATCAGGGAATAAGAAATATTATTTAATTATAACTAAAGGGATAGAAATTTCTTCCAAACTAATTTGGAGTAAATTTTCTTCAACCTACTTCAATAGGCGACAAGTTTCATCTCTCACATATATTTTTTAAAATATTTTTTAGAGTCATTTATTGCTATTCTACTAACATAGGAACATAAACATTAATTTTTGAACTCTAAGATATTGAATGACACTTGTTACTTATTAAAATAGGTTGAATTTTTTTTTCTTCAAACTGATTTAGACGAAATTTCAAATTTTTGTGTCGTAACTAAAATATCATACGACCAATTAGAGGTTTGGAGTCTTTGGACACTAGTCTCAACAACGTGTCACATCTAAGATTGACACGTGGTACTATTTGTGAATGATACTTAACAAATCAAATTTATCGAGTGTTACATCTTGGGCCAAAATAATTTTCAACACTCGATCAAGCCGCCTCGTCACATGCTCTTTGCTTTCATTTCTTTCCTTTAAATTTATATTTATCTCATCATCATATAGCATGTGAGGGGAATTCCCTTTCCTTACAAATAATTTTCTTCTATGGAAAGTTCCTTAAATAAAAAAAAAAAAAAAAAGAAAACTTTTATTAAATAGAAATTTGGGAAAAATATAAAAAATCCTTTAACTAACAACTGTTTTTAAAAAAGTTCCACGAAGTTTAAAGTCTGCTACAGTAACACATCAAACTACCAAGGTCAAGGGGTGTAAACGAGCCGAGCTTGAGCGAGCTTCCCTTGTTCAGGCTTGGCTCGTTTAAATTTTATTTGAGCTTGAGTTCGAGTCGAGCTCAAGGGCGAGCCAAAAATCGAGCTCGAGCTAATAATAAGTCGAGCCGAGCCAGCTCACGAGCTGTCTCTTATATTTAATGTTTTTGTTTTTTTTTTTAAAAAAAAATTTAACTTTAAGTACTCTTAAATGGCTTAAGAAGTTAGTTTGCATATGAGTATTTGCTTAACCTGGCTAGTCGAGTATGGAGCCTGAGTCAATATAACAAGGCATTTGGTTTCAAAAAGAGAGGATATGCATCCTTTTATAGATAAGCAAACTTGGAGATTAATGTTTTCTTA
Organism: Corylus avellana; assembly: GCF_965113065.1. Lineage (NCBI taxonomy): Eukaryota > Viridiplantae > Streptophyta > Magnoliopsida > Fagales > Betulaceae > Corylus > Corylus avellana. Next base: position 9,994,388 of record NC_142495.1, on the reverse strand, counting down.
ACAATGTGGGACAAATTAACAGGTTGCATTTAGACTGCATTGGGACAACGCCCCTACAAAAAACTAGTTTTTCAATGTCTCTCTCTCAATCCCCCTCACCAGTCACAGCGCATCTTCCACCTGAACTCTCATTTCCCACTCTTTCACTCTCGCTCATCAAACAGGTAGTGATAGTATTTGGGTCTGTATGATTCTTCAATAGTTTATGCCTTTTGCAATCTCCCTCAATAGTTTTTGCTTGATTCTTCTTTCTTTCGTTTGGGTCTGCTCTAATTGAATCGAGGTCTTTTTAATGATTGCTCTCTCTCTCTCTCTCTCTCTCTTTGATCACGAAGGGTTTAGAATTTTTCATTCTCTAACGCTTAAATATAAATGCAATTTTAAGATTTTAATAATTATGAGATTTATAATTAATTATGTATTACTTAGTTTATATATATATATATATATATATATATATATATATATATATATATATATATATACACACACACGAGCTTATACGAGCTTGCTCACGAGCCTAGCTGAGTTGAGCTGAGCTTGCTTCGTTTAATATTCGAGCTAGGATTTGTGTTCATGAAGTGCTTCATTTAATATTCGAGTCGAGCACGAGCCGAGCCCGAGCTTGCTCGCGAGACACTTCGCTCACTTAACAGCCCTAGGTGTGTTTAGTTCAAATCATCCATCACCTCTTGTGTGGACATGCAAAAAAAAAAAAAAAAAAAAAAACTACCAAGGTGTGCCTAAAATGCCACTTTTTTATTATTATTATATTCCTATAATACATTTATTCTCTCAAAAACTAAAATAAAAAACTAAAATAAACTATTTTTTAAACAAAAAAAGAAAAGAAAAGAAAAACCCAGATAAAAAAAATAAAAGATTTTTGGGATAAATAAAAAATTAGTCACTATAGTTAGCTTAAATTACAAATCACTCTATATAGTATGAAAGTGAATTCAAATGTCCGTGGGATATGCCAAAAAATAATTTAGTCCCTGGAGTCAAATTCTGTTAAAACATTTGACAAATTCTATTAGATTTCACGTCAACGTCAATAAAATGGCAACATGTGTCACTCTTAATAAAAAAATATAAATATATCAAACTTAATTTTTTTTTTTCAAAAAAAACAAAAAAAAAGAAAAAAAAAAGAGAAGGGGTGGCTAGTGGAGTCGTGGGCCACTCCTTTCCCCTTTTATATATATATATATATATATATATATATATATATATATATATATATATATTGTTTTTTTATTTTGGTTTAAAAAAAGAAGAAGAAGGGTATTATAAGAATATAATTAAAACAAAGTAAAATTTTTGACACATTTTGATAGTTTGACGTCACTTTAACACATTTTAAACTTTATGGGAATTTTTTCGCGCAGGGGGTTTATATATTTTCCTAGAAATTTATTTAAATAGTGAATAAGTATACAAAAATTAAAGAGAATTGTGGTTACAAAGGAATGTGGTGATTCATGGGGGAAGTCTTAGCTCTGCCTCTCCTACCCTAACTGTGTGTAAGGCTTCTGACTCCCTAGCGGCCTTTCGTAGTGCCAACTCCCTTCAACAAAAACAGCAACAGTGAAGAATGAAAATGATCTAAAGATGGCACGACCCTTCAAGGATGCGGCTGTGAATATTAGTAATAGGAGAGATTGTCAGGGCGATGCCTTGGCTACTTTGTTTGCCTCAAGGGACTACATCATTGATCTTGTCATTGTAGAAGCCACAACGTACAATTTTGAAGGCCACCATCTTTTGTAGGGAGTTAGGACACCAGCGTGTAGAACTTGAAGGTGACGCTCTTCAGGTGGTAGAGGCTCTGCGGAGAGGATAGTAGTTTAAGTAAATATGGGCACTTGGTTGAAAGAAGCTCCCGGGATCTTAAGTAGTCTCCAACAATGGAAGGTTACCTTGTAATAAGAAATTAAAACTTCTACTGAAGTACTAGAAGCTTTTAATTGTAAAACATTTACTACATGTCTCTTAGAATTTTTTTTTTATATATGCGGACAAGAAAACGGAAAAGAGAGAATAGAGATTCGAACTAATAACCTTGTTTCATAAGACGTGGTCTCTTAGAATATTAAGGTTGAATACTAATCACCTAAGTCCTTTAATTGCCTTGAAAGTATGTTGAATATACCACCATTAAAACATTAAAGGATATGGCTCTGACTCTGGTTCTTTCTCTTTGGGCTCTGGTTCCAGCATTAAAACATGTCTATATTAGGGTTTTACTCCCAACTGAAGGGAGCTTCAGAATTTCCAGCCAGCATGCATGCACTTGTTTTTGAGCACATTGGTCCAACTATATATGGAGTGATTTTCCAGGGCCTTTACCTATGGTTTTAGGGCTTTGAAGGATCTTTATAATGGGCCAAAACAACCTGGGCTTTAATGGCCCTAAACTTCCAGATCTAGCGGGCCATGATCTCTTGCTGCCCAAAACTGGTTTTCTAAAAGTTCAAGATTTTATTTTTTTATAATTTTTCAAATGGCCAAAGGAGTGCTACGGCCACCCTAATTTTTTTAAAAAAATTTAATTAAATATAACTTTTAATGTTTTTAATTTTAAAAAATAATATTTTTTAATTAATTAATTATATGAACACGTGTCAAACCGTAATTGGTGCTGACGTGACGTTTTATCAAATTTTGGACGAAATTTTGACGGAAGGATCATCTCCGTTTTTAGGCAAATTAGAGGGATTTTCTGTGATAAAAGTAAACCCTAAGAGTCAAAAAATAAAGAAGTTAAACAAAATGGGTGAATAAAGTATTTAACCCTTATATTAATAGAAAATAAACAATCGGGTTCTCTTTTTTCTTTGGGAATAAAAAAAAATAGATAAAGAGATAATATTTTAAATTGAAAAGTGAAAGTGAATAGTTAAAATACTAAGTCCGATATTGGTGCTTTGAAAAAGTTTGTAGTAAATAGTTAAAATACTACCTTGGCTCGGATCGATCCTGTCAAGAGGAGATTGATCCTGCCCTAGCTAGGATCGATCATGGCCTAGCTAAGATCGCTCCTGCCTTGGCAGGGATCAATTCTACTAGTGCATTGGTGCTTTCCACCGGCCGTTCTAAGCTCTCAAACATGCATCCAACCAATTCCAAACATCCTTAGGGTTCCTATGATGTCCAAAAACGTTCGATAACATCTTTAGGTGTCAAGGTTACGCTCTTTATATGAGAACCATCCAGACCTTGATTTACCTTAACAATCAAAGAGTAAAATTAGTGTGTTAAACCGTAAATCAATCCTACGAGGTTAGGTTTTTTACCAAATAGGTTTTAATATGTTTAAGGAGGCTTAAGTATGTGGCTTAGAATCAAGTTTCTAAGGTTTTAAGCCCTCAAAATCGACTCGATCGACAAGGCACGAAAGACCTTGCCTCGAGTACTCACTGGACACGACATGGAAAGACCAACTCATTGGACAAGGCATGAAAAGACCTCGATCGCCACGGGTACTCAACCGACTAGGCACCCAAGACCTTAATTGCCTCAAAGTACCACTCAAGAAGGCCAAAAGTGGTTGATGATTGTGTGGCACTCTGAAGAAGCTAGGCTACGAAATGCCCTAATCAAAGGTCATCACATGAGGACTCTTGGCTAATTTCAAAGGAAGATCACATTCCTAAAAGAATATCCCACAATAAATATGTCTAAAGCCCAAGTCCCATTTTACATAAAGCCCACTCAAACATCCCACCATACGAAAACTATCACACATCTCTAAGCCTGTCGCGTGACAAGCATAAGGGGCCGTTCTCATGGAGCCTCTCACATTCCATTCCGTTTTCTTTTAAGAGCCATTTCCTAACTTAAGCATTGAAAGCTCCCCCTCTCCCGTTCTCCAAGATCGACAGTTTCTGGTCATTTTCCCTCTTTAGCATGAGACACATCCCTATGTGGCCATCAGAAAAATATGCTTCAGCGTGAACAAAGTGTCTCGAGGGGTTTAAGATCCGTGACCCATAATTACTCATTTGGTGAAAACAAAAGTTTTGAACGACTGAATAGATCCCTTCTTTGTAAACGTGTATATATATAAATATAAATATTTATTAACTTTTTGGTTTTCTTGTTTGACATTATTGATCAGACTAAGGTGTCGTAGAATGTTGTCCTTTAATAATGTTAAATACTCTACTTTACTGTTTTCCTATACCCTGCATGTGATCTTTCTATCATTCAGTGTCTGAATTTGGTATCCAACCTATAAATAACTACTCTACCGTGGAATGACACCTCATCACGGTCAATTGACTGAACAATAGTTGGTGATTAGTAAGTACATCCAACGGTTCAAACAGCAAGAACACTTGCATAGAGATGAGTGGCATATATAGATTTATTCCAATGTACCATGTCATTCCAAACATTAAGTATCTCAAGAGATGCAAACCAAGGAATATAACCCTGCAGAATGTATTCTGTTTTTGTGTATAAATTACTTCCTCGTAAAACATTGAGCCACCTAACCTTCCTTAAATTAATATTTACTTCAAACCTAATTTCCACTTTTGTTAAACTTTTCTTCTTGTCTGATTTCATCAAGAAAACACATGGCTTATTTAAGCAAATAAAAGATTGCATTAGAATAACGCAAATGGAAATATTATTTGCACAAGTAGTACTAGCTAGTAGCATGCATACATATACTTTAAAGTAATTGATGGCCCATCTCAAACAACCTTTGGGATTTTGATTTACTAATTAAGGTTAACAATATATTGAGGGTATCGTATAATTTGTAGAAGAGGGTTAAGTTATAGTTATATATAGGGTCTACAATAGATTGAAGACCAACCAATTAAATTCACTCTTCATGCACTCACAGTAAGGCTCTCTCCTTTCTGTGGCTCTGAAAAGTAATCATCTTTTCAGGATAAAACTGTTACTTGCATCCAAATATATATATTGTATGGATCTCCTTGTCTATCTTTTAGCCTGCTCTTTAATTTATCACCAAACCTTTTAGTATCAATCTGCATGCCTTCAGTAAAATATTTTGCACATGCAAAAGGGGAATTGTACAGATTAAAATTATTCATGTTACCAACCACAGCCACTAGATGACAAACCTATCCTACCCTGGGGATCTGATAACTTTTACCACAGCCATCTGATCTGTTTATCTTTCCCCATTAATTATAATGCTTTTCTCACCTTTTCTTTTTTCTCTTAAAAGCAGCTATGTGCGCACTTGGTATATTAAACCCCCCCTCTTTTTTTTTTTTTCTTTAGCAGCCTTTTTAGTATGCATTTAGCATGTAAAAACTTTATAGCACTCTTATTGCTCAATCATCAAGTCCATGATCAGAGTCACTTTTTCTTTATGCACTGCCAAGATCATGTCTCATTTTCACAGATATATAAGCGGTAGTTGAGGTTTTTCCTCCTCCACCAACAAAGGTAGATGATAGAAAGAACCAAAACAGCACTCCATATATATATATATGTAACAAAGATCCCCAAGCTTGACAAAATCTCTTCTCTCTCTCTCTCTCTCTCTCTCTCTCTCTCTCTCTCTTACACAAACATAAAAGCTTATAAGCTAGGGATCCCATGAGAGATAGGTCTATTAAACGAGAAGTGAAGCCAATGGAAGCCATGAAGAAGGAATTAGTCAACAAGGGAGCATGGACAGCAGAGGAAGATCAAAAACTGGCCGAGGTCATTGCAATCCATGGTGCTAAAAGGTGGAAGATGGTTGCAGCTAAAGCAGGTCTTTGCTCAATATTTCACCAACCGGATTCTTAACTCTTTGACTTCACTATATTTGATAAATAAAAAAGAAAAAATTCCTAAATTTGATCAAAGGCTTAACAGGTCTGTGCTTATTGCAGGTCTTAATCGCTGCGGCAAGAGTTGCAGGCTAAGATGGTTGAATTACCTAAGACCCAACATCAAGAGAGGAAACATATCAGACCAAGAAGAGGATTTGATTCTTAGGCTTCATAAACTACTTGGGAACAGGTTAGATTATTATTATTACTACTTTATAACTGGGGTATCCGGGGTTTCGCCCCGACTACATCGGGTTAAGTTCGAGCTTTCATCCGCAAGTGTGACTCTAAAACAGAGTCGAACCTTAGACCTGACGCGTCATTAGGCACTCAAGGGTTGCCCTGGAGATTAACCTAGATATTAATATTGCTCTAACTTTGACTGTTGAAATATGATCAAGTTTTCATAGGTTTTTTTTTTTTTTTTTTAATTTCACTTAGGTGGTCTTTGATTGCCGGAAGGTTACCCGGTCGAACAGATAATGAGATAAAGAACTACTGGAATTCTCATTTGAGCAAGAAAATAAAGCACAAGGAGAAACAGAGTGGAGTTGCAACAAGAGAAGGCTGCTGTAATGGTCAGCAAAATAGGGTGGAAGAGAAAGTAAATGTAGAAATGAGAGAAGAGGAGAACACATCCAAAGGAGCTGAAGACTCAGAAATCAACTTTGATGTAGATGGGTTCTTTGATTTCTCCAATGAGAGTCCTCTGAATTTTGAGTGGGTCACCAAATTCCTTGAAATGGATCAAGGCTGGAGTGACATTTTTTAAACTGTATAAACTTTTGTTTTTGCCTTTTAGATGTTCATGAATTTGGTGGGGTTCATGTTGAAGAAAATCAGCACTTTGGTAGTCTGAAACTGTAAGTCACTGCCAGCTATTGGTCCTAAAATTTTTTGAAGTTAAATTTCTTTTATTCTACATTAATCATTGAATACCAACCTCGCCAAAGAAAGAAAGAGAAAAGAGAAAAGAGAAAATAATGTAGAAAAGAAAATTGGTATACCAAAGGCATATATGAATGTGTGCACTAAACTGCAGACTTTGGCATTTAGTTCTTGATTAGCAAGATAGATTCTTTGGTGATAGAAACGATGGTATAAACATAACAAAGAATTATGACAAAAGTGGGAAAGGATTTGTCCACTTTATTGTGGACATGGGTTAGAGTTTAATGGTATGATGAGACAAAAGGTCATGTGTGGCTTATAAAGTTCCTCATCTGCAAACAGATTCTTCCTTTTTTTCCTTTTTTTTTCTTGAAATGAAGTTAATATTTAACACTTACTATATTCTTACTAGGAAAAGTCGACCCAAGTCAAGGATAAAACCACGCATGATACATGCAAACTCATCTTTAGAGACAAACAGCAGAAAGCATTTGTACCTTTTTTCGTCTTTGCTGAAAAGAAAGCATTTATACCAACTAAGACAATTTATGTCATTTTAAGAGATAAAACAAACTACTCTCACCAGCAGCTGATTATAATTACTACATTATACCTTGCGAGGGCATGTGGGATATGTAAGGTTAAGCTTTCTAACTTTTATGTCTATATATTGCCAAAAGAGCTGGGACAAAGAGTTTATTCATAAAAAAATAAAAAAATAAAAAATAAAAAATAAAAAAAGAGCTGGGACTTTTGTGACTGAACTTTTCTGAACACTCTTTTGTTAAATTGTATTTGTTTATCCATTTGAAGCTTACTAAGTCACTGTTTATTTAGACAAAAAATATTTTTTAGAAAACATTTTTTTTTTCTTTCTATTTTTCAGTATTTGATATGACAAAAAATTGTGTGAAAATCAAAAATATTTTCGGTTAACTAGAAAAACCTTTTTTAATTCCCATAAATGGTTTCCTTTTTTTAAAACCTAAACAATTTTTTGAGTTTAAACTTCTTGCACTCTTTCTCACTTTATTCTCCACCAACATCAGGGTTTGCCGAAGTCCGTCACACGCTACAGCCAGAGGTCACTGAAATCCGTCATCGTACTTCATAGGCTACTGTCGCCTACGGCCGTAGTAAGGCGTCGGCCACCGCCATCAGAGGTTGTCAAAATCCGCTACCAAAGTTTTTCGGAAGTCATCAACTGTTTCGGCCGCCGTTGAAGGTCACTGATGTACATTCTTCTCTAAAATAATTTTGTTATAAATACTTTACATCGAAACAAATATTAATTGCCAAATAAACAAGTCATTTTCTTCGGTCTTTCCATGAAAACAAATATCCAAACTAGAAATTACCCCTCTATGAAAATTTCACAATTATGCTCATATCATATTTAACGTTACTAGCAATTGTTTTGATATGGACAAATCTCATCCTTTCTGACCTACTGCAAAATTTAAAAAGGAGGGGGGGGGGGGGGGTCCTACGTGCAAACAGTAGCTTTAATGCTACCCATAATAGGTGGGGCTTCGTTGTTTTCTTGCTTTCAATTATTAATATCTCCAAGCTGTGGTCTCTCAGACTCTTCAACAGTTCTGATCAATGCACATATGTATCATGCACATGAAATATATTCATATATATCTCTGAAAATCTGCAGTGATACACCATGCAATTAAGTTTGTAAGTTTGTGTTTCTGAGAATCTGCAATCATTTGTTTGCTTCCTACAGACTACAGTGATGTTATAGCTGCAAATCCATGCCACACATAGTAAATTCTATGGTGATCCTCATTGAATCAGAGTCAACTTTTGAGCTACAAATGCTTTGTGACCTCTGCAAGGTACCTGTTGCACTGTGGGTCCTTCCTGACATATGCTAATAAAGAAGAATAATTGTCAAGTTTTTACATGACCTCTGGTAATTAATCTGGCCTGCGTTCTTATATATATATATATTCGTTGTTACAAATAAAATCATTTAATGCCATTTTGTCTATTCTGTCACTTTATTCCTTGTGAGAATGAACGTACCACTAAAGTGAAACCTACGCAAATAGCTTACTGATCGAAAAAGTCCAAGCTAGCCCTTCTCATCTCTGCACCCAACATCTGACTTCCGTCACATGTGCAACAGCTATACACACTTTTTTTTTTTTTTTTTTGGTTTCACCTACGCAGTACTTTTACTATGCTCCACTTTGCATGTCAGCGGCAATCTAAGCGTAGAGGTCCAGTTAAGATCTATCAAACTAATTTCTGCTTTAATTCTCCGTACCACACAGAGCATTGGACATTGAGTCCCCGGATAGTTGGCCCCAAGAAGTAACATTTAACAAGTTCGAATTCGAGACCTTAAGCATTCACCACTAGGCCAACCCCTGAAAGTTTGGTATACATACATATTTAACAAATGGGTTTTTATAATTAAACATAGTAACATGTTTATTGTTAAAATATTAATTAAATTTATTATTATTTATTAATTATTTAAGCTTTTAAAATAACTTGTTATTTAATATTACATAAGACGTCTTAGACTTCGAATCTGACTTTTTTACTGCCCATTTAGATTTTAGTTGATTAAATATTCAGCATATTACTTTTGGAGTGATTTAACGTTTAGATTTAAAGTAGCAACTAAACCCCTGAGATGTTATAATTAAACATATAAAACACATGGAATGTTAAATTTATGAACTGAAAGAGATGATTGGCTAAAACATTTCAATTCTCTAGAAGGCTAAGATGGATACAGTACAAGAAGAAAGGACGAAAAAGAAAAAAAGTTATATTTTTATGTTATTGCACAAGCAAGTTGAAATCTCCTGTATCCTATTCCATGTAAGAGCCAGGCAGCTGCCAGCAAATCCTATTCTTCCATATGCTAGAGTTAGAAAACCACGGATTGAGATCCCCTATAATTAAGGATTCCTGAAATTCTCCGTATCCCCTAGAATAGGATAGAGGTCTTTGAAAGGGGCCTTAATGGGCTCTCTACTCGAGTAAGGGCCTACACACTGTTTTTTAGAACAGAGACGGTAAAACCAAAAAGTAAAAGCTCTAAAGGCGAGTTACTGAGTTGCTTTCTTTAAAAAATTATTATTTTTTCACAAATTCTAATGAATTGGTATGTGCTAAGTGTCGAATTTTGCACATTCAAGCCTCTTAATTTATGTATGTTAATTCTTTATCATTGTTATCTATTTGATTTTGTGTTATTTTAATGTTTTTATGTTCTAAATGAAGATACAAGAAATTGCATTGATTTGGGCTTAAAACACATCATAAGAAGCGACTGAAGCAAGAGGGATCGAGCGCCTCTTCCCTTAGGCTCGAGCACATTTTCACAAGGCTCGAGCGCACACACACCAAACTGCTGGGCAGAAACACAGAATTGTTATGAAAATAAGCATAGGTCTTCTAATTCGACTAGGGGACGGAAATCCAGGGTTTCTTGGACTCCAAGGGCTCTTAGGGTTTATTTTAAACCCTGTAAATAGGCAGCAAACTTGAAGAGAGTGGGTGCTCAGTTTTAGAGAGAGATTTCACATAAAGATCTTCTTGGAGGCTTGAAGAGTTGAAAAGAAGATGAACATGGCAGAAGGTCATCCCAGCACCACCATGAGCAACTAATTCAGTAATAAGGTGTTGATATAGCCCTTTCCAAGTAACAATAATTTGATTGTATTTTAATTTAGGGTGTATAACTGTGAGAATTGATATTTAATATTTATATTAAATCATTATGAAATTCTTCTCTTGTCTTAGAAAGCTTTTTATCTTGATTGAACTCAATCCTTCGTATTTTATATGATTATATGAATGATTATTATACAATAGTTTTAATTGACACATGATCAAGAGGGTTTGATAGGCTATACCTAGGGAAGAATAATTATTCTACACCATAATTTAGTATAATTTAGGTAGACGATTCGTACGACCCAAAGATGAGTTATACTTATTCCTTGATTGTATGTAACTCATTAAAATATTTGATAGTTCATACTTAGAGAAGACGGATCGTACCACATCTAGAGGTTAAGCAGACAGTTCGTGCCGACCGAAGATGGATTATACTTATTTCTTAATAATTGTATTTTCTTGACTACTCGAGTGACATGAGTCTTATCATTCTATGCATAAAGCATTTCCAAACCACAAAGTAGATATATATACACTAATTTTGAAAATTCTTTAACATCCTCACAATTTCCCCTACCTTTTGCACTTCGAAGAGGAAATTGTAGGGAACCCCAATTTAGGAGACCATTGCCTAGGATACATTTCATGGGACAAGTGCCACGTTCTGTAAAAAAAAGCTATTATTGCAAAAATCAATGAATACAACCATCATTAAGACAAAGAATTCATGGAAAAGTCATTAAAAGATCATATACATACGATTTATTCATCGAAAATAAGTTTGCAAGATTACATGCTACATGCATCTAAATGATGTCCAAATAAAATACCTTCTATCAATTGTCCACTGCCACTGCCACTGCCACTTTTCTTAGAACAATTATAACCAAGTTTCTTGGCTGGAAACTATATTGTCTCCCACATATGTCATAATAGCCCAATCTAAACTATAATTAATAAATCCTTAATTAGGACTTTATGATTAATAAGGACTAAGGTTTGGCACGGAAATAAGAAAAAATGGGTTTGATTTGACACTTTGGCTATTTTTTGGGTCTGAGTGTTGTTCACGCTCAAGAGGTGATCGATCACGCCAGGGTGATCGTTCATCCCAACAGTAGTAATCTATCACCAAGTGCCAAAAACCCTAGTGATCGATCACCCTTCTTTTAGTGATTGAAAGATGTTAGCAGTTTGCAATGTGAATGCGTCCAAGACTTGCAAACATGGTGATTAGGCTATATAAACACCCTTAGGCCAAGCCTAGTGATCTTTTGGTCGGCTAGGGCTTCCAGAGTGCTCAAAAGAGAGAGAGAGAGAGAGAGAGCGAAAGAGGAGAAGAAATGAGGTGACTATGTGGTGGTTTTTGGAAGATCAAAGGCCCACGAGGATTAATCCTTGCTCTAACCTTGTAATCTCTTGTTATTTACTATCTTTCCCATAGTTAGTTGTTATTTACAAGCTTTAAGCATAACTTAAATCATGCTCATTTTAAGTGTTTTAAACATGATTTAAGAAGAAAGGTTCAGCTTTTTAAAGAAAGACCCTAGCTTTAGCTTGTTGGTTGTTTTAATTAGACTAAATAGATTTCAATTAAGTGTAGGCTTTGTAAGAGGTGGAGAAGGACTACCCACCGGATGTTTTGAGTAGTTGTTAATGGTGGGTTTATAAAGTTGTTTAACTTGGTAGTTTCAATGCATAAAGGTTATGACTTTAGGTGTTTTAAGGTGTTAGGAGAGTTAAAAGGGTGACATTTTTTAGTCTTAGAGCCTCTAGAATACTCAATAGAGCTAAAAATAAGTTTTTCCAGAGGTTAAATACAATGAACAATGTCCTTATTGATCATTGTTCATCATATTTGTCCATGGAATGAGCATTGATGATAGGTTTTGGCTATTTTGGCTACTTTCTCTCCTTGACCAGAAAGTGGATTTTGGCTATTTTTAGGGTTAATGATAGGTTTTTAGCGTAGTAGACCCTTCTAACATTCAAATATTTTACAGACGACAGAGCTGGTGAGTTCGAGTGAGTTTACCAAGAAGACCCCTTACGACCAAGGTGAGTAAAATTCACGTGTCAACGATTTACCGAGACTTTTGCATGTATAATTTTATAGTTATACTAACATGAAGCTTATTATAAATGTTGTAAAGTCTACCTTTTATGCAAATGAAATATTAGGAAAAATGAATGATCGATTGATTGTGTGAGTTTTTGAAAATTCATGCATGGATAAGAAATGGTAAATATTTTTACATGATATGGCTATCATTGGAAAACATGTATAGAGTGTAGAGCATGTGCATATTAAGATATGGGCTTGACCCTATAATCCACATTTATTTTGATGTTAATTACCTTGGATTCAATGGTAAGAAGTGACTGATGCAATCATGTATGAATAATGGTCATGTACGCCCTACAACACTGCTAGTTGTATGAATCACCCAAGGTTAGGGCATTGTACCTTGTCGAGACACTAGTGTTGTACTATATGTTCAACAGGACACAAACCTCACCATAAGACGGTTATGGGTACAATGGAAACTTTAGAATAAAAATCCATTTTTTTAGTGACCATAGGATAGTTATGACTTGAATACATGTAATGTCATATATTAGTATTATAATGCATCAACATGATTTTCTGCCTTGTTTATCTAACAAGATCCATATTACATGATGTCGCATGTAATTTATCTTATTTCCATAAAAGATTGAATTAACTACATAAATGACATGTTTCCCGTGTGCAAATCACTAAGTTGTGACTTACGATTTATCTTTTTCACTTGTAAAACATTTTTTCTTCTCTTTTTTTATTTTTTACAATCGATCAGTTTATAGAAGATGGTGAAGCAGTTGACCTTGGATGACCTTAATAGGTTAGTTTTTGATATTGTCCTCGAGTTGATGGCTATTGTGGAGCCCGGTGGTTGAGAGACGGGCAGGCGCCCTTAGGGTTTTTGTATATATGATACCTGTCATACTGTCTTCCTTGAGGACTTCTCTTGATGAACTTTCAATTATTTCCCTCTTTATTTTTTAGGATAAATAGAAAATTGGTTCTTATGGTTGGCCTAAATTACAAATCATTCCATGTGGAATAAAAAATAATTTATAGGTACATGTAGTTTATCTAAATTATAAATCACTCCATGTGGTATATAAAATAATTTAGGGTTAAATAGCTTAGTCACCCTTGGGGTTTCACAACTTTATTTTTTGACCCCTAGGGTTTACTTTTGATCACATGAAGTCCCTGCGGTTTGCCTAAAGACTAAGATGGTCATTCCATCCATCTGCCGTTAGTAGACTTAACGGAAATCCACGCCACTGACTTGGGGACCAATTACATTTTGACATGTGTCCTTCCACCAAATATGACTGGATGATTAATTTTCCACGTAATAAAATTTTATTGAAAATCAAAATACATTTATTTTATTTTATTGTACAATCTGTCGTGAAAATCCCCAAACCCATCCAACCATCCCCATCTCCGGCGAAACCCCAAACCCATTATTAATTTGCCACAAGTCAGGGTATGCAAATGGGCTCTCCAAAAAAAAAAGGCTCCGGGTACCAGATCGGGCCGCTCTGTCAATGTTTGGTTTGGTGGGTTCATCAGATCGTGGGTTCTTCGGCTTGGAGAAGATCGGTGGGTTGGCCAAAGAGTGGGTTGGTTGGATTGGGGAAGAACAGTGGGTTAGGGAAGAAGGCTAGTGGCTAGAGATTCACGTAAAATTGGAATGGGCATTGGGGTATAGGGCTTAGGGTTTGAACGGAGAAGGGGAAGCATTGTCGTTGGAGAAACGGAAAGCATCGTCGCCAGAGAGCGTGGGTTGGTCGTGGCCGGAGGTTGGGGAAGGTGGCGAGGATGCTTGGTTTGGAGTTTCACCGGAGATGGGGTTGGTTGAATGGGTTTGGGGATTTTCACAATAGATTGTACAATAAAATAAAATAAATGTATTTTGATTTTCAATAAAATTTTATTACGTGACAAATTAATAATCCAGTCATATTTGGTGGACGGACATGTGTCAAAATGTAATTGGTCCCCAAGTCAGTGACGTGGATTTCCGTTAAGTCTACTAATGGCAGATGGATGGAAGGACCATCTCGGTCTTTAGGCAAACCACAGGAACCTCCTGTGATCAAAAGTAAATCGTATGGATCAAAAAATAAAATTGTGAAACTCCAAGGGCGAATAAGGTATTTAACCTAATAATTTATAGTTCATTAGGATAGACCAAAATAATAGTTTACTCCTTAAAATCAATTTCCATGCTTTAAAGACAAATAACAGTTGTATAAAAAAAGTAACCCAATTTTCTCAAACTTAATTTGAAGGAAAACTTTATCACAATTTATTAACTTGAATGTTGTTTTTATTTATTTTTCAATGGTTAGAAGATGTGACTGTCAAATTCTCACAAAATACTCCCAAATCGTTGCGAGGAAGATGAAAATGAGAGAGCACGTACAGAGTAAAATTTTGGGGATAAAAGAGATTAGGTTGATTTACTGAGCAGTATGACTTGGAGTGATGGTTGATGTGTAATCTTAGCTGGTGTCCTAAAATGATGTGAAAAATCCTAGTTGTCATTTTTTAAAGTCATAAATTAATAATAACATGTGTCACGTTTTTTCTGGGTATGACGTGATAAAGTAACAGATTTTGTTAAATTACTTAACGAAAATTGATTTTAGGAAGTAAACTGTTATTTTGGCTTACCATGAGAACCTATAAATTATTTTTTATACCAGAGAAATTGATTTGTAATTTAGGTCAACTACAAGGACCTATAAATTATTTTTTATACCACAGACAGTGATTTGTGTAATTTAAGCCAAGCACATGAACCAATTTTGTATTTATCTCTAATTTTTTAATCCTAACTATCAAGCTTGATATGTGTGTTATTTGAGATCTAGATTTGGCGACCTATCCTTGATAGAGATACTTGATGTATTATTTTTAAGATGAATAATGCTAGATATTATATTTTTATCTTACAATTGTTCAATAACGTTGACATGACACTCCATATCAACCACAACATCTTTTTTAATTATTTAGGGCAAAATGCACATTACCCACCTCCCCCGGAAGTTTAACCATATTTTCAATTTAAACCACAATGTTTAATTGTTGCAATGTATCCTCGCAAAGTTATAAAATTTTGCAATTTGAGCAATCTATTACTCAATTCCGTATTCTCAGACAAAAAATCAAACACGTGCCACGCACGCAAGGATTTTTCTCTCAATCTTCCCAGATTGCCCCTAATGTAACCAAATGGGGGTGGCCCGAACCACCCCCTTGGCCTTATTGGGGGGGGGGGGGGCACCCCCATTTGTCCTATTGGTAGTGGCCGAACCACCCCTATGGCCCGTGGGGTGGATCACCACCCCCTTTGGCCATTTGGGGGTGACAATGGGTTTAAGGGTGATTTCGACTATCCCCATTTGGCCCCCAAGCACCCCTAAATGGACAAAGGGAAGTTTTTTTTTTGTTTTTTTTTAATAATGAGGGGCAGTTTGGAAAGATTTGGAAAAAAATCCTCACATGTTTGACCTTCCGTCTGAGAAGATAGAATTGAGTAACGAATTGTAAAATCTTGTGACTTTGTGAAGGTACATTGCAAATTTTTAAATATTGGGATTCAAATTAAAAATATGGTCAAACTTCGGAAGGGAGTGAGTAAAGTGCATTTTCCCCTATTATTTAACTAGGATTAATCAAATAGCTAGTTGAAAGTGCCACACCAGCCTTGTAAGATGAATATTAAATATAATTATAATATCTACCATTTCTCTTCTAAAATAATATGTTATGATACTTTAGTAGCTTGCTCTAATCATTATTTTATGTGACATTAGTTGAGTGGCTAATCTTCTTTTATGTTGAAAAAGAGTTGTATCTTCCATTACATTAAAGAATATTACTCTCTAACAAGGGATCTTTGTAACTCTTCGAGTTATTTACTCGTTAAACAAGCTCGAAGATGTTTACTCTAACACTCCACCTAACGTGTAAAAATTAGCAGGATTGCAACGACCAATTCTGCCACTCAACCCAATTAGCAGAGGAATTCATGGTTTAGAGTGAATGATGCAAAATTCATTGAACATGGCGAATGACAGCGCTGAAATGCAATAACTTGGAGACATTTTGTACTGATATCCATAATACTGATTTACCAAACAAGGATGGTGAGTCAAATCTTTTGCTATCATTACAACATTTTTCTCCACAATGAAAAACACATTGGATGGAACAAAAGTCTCAAAAAGATGGGTGGCATGGGCCGACAGCTTTAAGATTCCAAAAGACAAATGGAGGTAAAAGTTGGCATTGTGTTGTAACTTTGGCTATATTATCAAAATGTAATCAACAGTTAAATGACAATCAACAGGAAATTACACCTTTTATATAAAGTCTTTGTCAAACTCAAATCATTATGATATAAACTTTCAGTTCCACTCTTCAGATCCTAATCATAATCTTCAATATACCAGCAAATCCTGTTTCCTTGTCTGTATGGAAATAATCATCCAAGTTTTCGGTGAAACATGCAACCTCTTAAAATCAGTGATAGGAAAAGTAAAAAGGAGAGGGGCCATTTTTGTTTGTTTCCTTACCAATTATCAGACCGAGGAGAAATCAGAAGAAAGAGACAATGAGTCACTCTGCACTTACTACATGAACCCATCACCATTAGTTAGCCCCATGCCATGGAACAAGCATAATTGACCACCAGCTTACCATCAAAACCAAAATTCTGCAATGGCCAAGAAGATACTTACATCCTGGTAAAATACAGACTAGCCATAACATTTAATAGATAAGCACATAATAAGTTGGTCATAAATAGTCAAATGGAAGCATCAGAGTGGACATGTACTGAAGACTTAACCAAAACAATCAACAAAAATAACTACGATTTCAAATCCTTGCTTGTTAGGAAAAACTAACAGCATCTTCCCAGTAATCTTGCAGAAACCTTTATCCCTAACAATAATTGTTATTCCAATTTTTATTTGGTCACTTTTGAAACTGAGCAGAATAACTCCTCAATTTCATTAATACTTCTATTAGGCTCACATAGCCATCTCAATCAAAGACAGGACAATTTTATTTTTTTATTTTTTTTAAAAAAAAAACAAGAGAAAAATGAAAAAGAAAAAGAAAAAGAGGCTTTTGGTGAAGAATGCCATGCCCAACAATAAATCAAATTCACAACCCCACTCTCCAAAACACTTCAAATCAGACCACATAAATTAAAGTAGATGGAAAAAGACGTTGATCATTAATATTATACACATCACCAGCCAGAATCAACCGCCATTCAAACATTTGTGGATAAGTAAACCCAAAACATGGCTCTTTTAACCATGATGTCCACAAGAATAAGAACCGAATGCAGCTCCCTTGTCGTCTGCCTAAATTTTATACAATGAAATGCAGTGTGCTTAAGAGTGATAGGATACTCCATAAACAAATTCCTTCTATATCTATCATACAGAAGAAATTCAAAAGCACAAAATAGATTAGGTATATTCAAAAAGGTAAAACATACACTGAGTTCAATCAAAGTCATTTCCTTGTCTTCAACTATAGCTTTTACTCAAACAAAAAGTATACTACATTGATGCATTACATTTATAATGCATTTGGACCAATTCATCAACATGTGAAAACGAAACCATAGAATAGTAGATATTTTATATAATTGGACAGAGGACAATACAAGAATGAAACATAATGAGGTAAATTCCCAGTATAGCAAACATCTATTCACAACCACAACAAAAGAACCAATAGGTAAAATAAAAAGAAAAATAAATTAAGTTTTAGCATCTTACATTATACAGATCAATTACCAATTCATCTGGGTTTGGTGAGAATGCACTGTTGACATAGACAAACTACAAAATAATGAACAAGAGATTATTCTGAGGCCCAAAGCTTATAACAAATACAAGAAAACAACACCAGAAATCATTTACCAATGTTTCCCGATGAAGCTGCCGGCATAGAAAGTCAATCACTTTAGCGAACTTGTCAGTTCCAGGAATCTTCCATACCAAAGAGTTCAACAAATGAATACCAAGAATCCAATATAAATTTCAAACAGAAGAAATTTTCAGATAGTAAAATTTAGGCTTCCTTAAAGAGAGAACCATAAAAAGGAAAATATACAAAAGCACCTAACTAAAAATATATAAGAAAGAAAAAGAAAGAAATCTTAGACCTCAAATCAAGCTATTTTATGATTTGGATATTAATGCAATATCAAGATTGGCTTATTTGGTTAGATCATGGTGGCCGCCATTGTATTAATGTAATAGAAAACTTTTTAATTTTTTCCAAAGATCTGGCTTTGTGGAGATCATATTGATAAAACCTGAAGTTCTAGTTTATTAGGCTACCTTGACAATCGACCCAACTCGTTAGGGTTGAGTAAAAAATTGCATTGGTCAAAGCATGATTGAAAGATCGGTTGATTGAAGTAGAAAAGGGTCGACCGATGCAGTGACTGAAATTTTGTAAACACGACTTTTAGGGGTTTCTCAAGAAAATCTATATATCGGTCTCACTCTCACAATAGCAAACAACTTTTTTGATCCTTTTCAAAGTGTTCTTTTAGAGAGAGTGAAATTCAAGTGTTCTTAAGAATCTCTACAAGAGAGAAGAGAGGGACAAAACTTTTTTATTTTTTATAAGTAAATGAATTTCATTAAAAAGCACAAATGCGCAACCCAAGCATATAAGAAATATACAAGAAAACACCACACCGGAAGGAGAAAAAAAAAAAAAAAAAAGTCAAGAAAATCATGACAGCTAGAAAAATGAAAGCAATCCACGGCAGTCGTCCATTGGTAAAAGGTATTGAAGAATAAAGATTTTAATTTCACCACTGTCATCTCGCAATCTCTTTTTTTTTTTTTTTTTCTTTTTTTTTATAGGTAAAGTTGTATATATTAAAAAGCGCAGAGGAGCGCAACCTTAATACACAAGAAGTATATAAGAGAACGCCTACATAGAAGAAGAAAAGAGAACAAAAAAATTAGGATAACTAATCACTAACGAAGCAAGCCAAATAGCTGTCCATGTGAAAAGAGTATAGAAGAAAAAGGTCGTGAGCTCTCCTAGGGGTCTCTCAGAGTCCTTAAAGCATCTTACATTCCTCTCTAACCATAAACACCACATGAAGCAGAGAGGAACCATTTTCCATACAATAGCACTCTGAGAACGGCCTTCCGTCCACCAACAAGCAAACAAATCCGCCACACTTCAAGGCATGACTCAAGACAACCCAAAATGACTGAAAATAGCATACCATAAAGAACAGGCAATCTCATAGTGAAAAAGAAGGTGATCTACAGTCTCCCCATCCGATGTGCACAAACAACATCTATTGATCACAATAAGATTTCTTTTTTTTTTATAAGTAAAGATATATAGATTAAGAGCGCAGAGGGGCGCAACCCTAGTACACCGGGAGTATACAAGAGACAATAAGATTTCTCTTTTGAAGATTGTCAACTATAAGAATCTTCCCTAACACCGTCGTCCATACGAAGAAAGCCACTCTCGAAGGAGCCTTTGTACGCCAAATACTCTTCCAAGGGAAAGGACTAGCCTCTTTAAATGCAAGAACATTATAGAATGATCTAACATTAGATTCCCCTTACAAGAGGGAACCCACCAAATTTTGTCCTCACCTTCCCTTCTCATTCTATGGGAATACAACAAAGTATAGAAAGAAGCTATCACTTCCACTTCCCAATCGTGAACCAACCAATTGAAACTCACATTCCATTGAAGTGTCCCACTCGTAAGATCAATGTTAACTGCAATAGCTGCATCCTTCACACTGGCAGCCCAGAAATGCTTCCTTGAGAGTTGATGCTCCACACCACACATCGTCCTAGAATCTGATTATGGATCCAACTCCTTGATCAAATCTGGTATGGCTAGCAAACAACCACCACCCCCTACTAATATACTTCCAAAGCCCCACCCCATGCAGCCCAAAAGTGTCAATGGAGTGCCACCCACCCCACTCAGAACCAAACTTGGTGTCCATAACGATTCTCCACTAGGCCTCTCTCTCATTTGCATAATGCCACAGCCACTTCCCTAACAAAGCTCGATTGAACACTCTCAAGTTCCGGATCCCTAAACCACCCTCAGAGATGGGGGAACAAACCTTGGCCTAGCTGACCAAATGATACTTGAACTCTTCACTTATCTCACCCATAAAAAATCACATTAAAGCTTCTCTATACGCTTAGCCACAAAAGTAGGAATAGGAAAGAGAGACAAAAAATACGTAGGAAGATTAGAAAGAGTACTCTTAATAAGAGTGACCCTACCCCCCTTTGAAAGATACATCATTTTCCAACTAGCCAACCTGCGATCAATCTTTTCCACAATGTCATCCCAAATGGACTTGGCCTTAAAGCAAGCCCCATATACACCTTTAGAACTTCAATATCTTTTTCTCTCCATATACACCACATCAGGTAGGACGGTACCAACTTCTACACTGCAGCACTATGAGGACTACCAGACTACCCTTTCTAATAGGTAAAGAGGTCTACTACTTGTATAAGTAGAACCTAATATAGCCCATAAAGACTGAACATAGCGTTTCCTAACGCGGTCAACAAAGCAAAAAAGGCCACTTGCAAAGGAAAATTATTTCACCAAAGACTCCTCCAAGGGAGAGCAGTACTCTCATGGAGAATTAGTACGTTACAGAATGACCTGACATCAAACAACATTGATCTTTGATCAATGGTTCTTAGTGTGAAAACTTGGAAGAAAAAAATAAAGAGAATCTATGTTTTTCACATCCATGTCCCAAAGAGAAAACCTTTTATAAGTTATTCCCTAAAGCCATAGAGAAACAAATTCCTCTATATGGCGGTGGAAGTCCAGAGAGTAGAATCCAAAAACGCTAAAGTGTGAGTGAGCAGAGAAACAAGTTGTGGATTCGGTGTGAGATTTCGACGAACAAAGAAGCAAAGAACATGAGGTTATTGATTGGTGAACAAACGTTAAGAGTATAGAAAGAGTCTCGGAGGAAATTTAGTCATTAGTAAGTCTATATGTGAGTTTAATAAGCCTTGATATGTTTCTTTTATCAGTGATATCATTTTGTGTTGGACTAAGTCCCAGAGTTTTTCCTAGTGATTGGGTTTTCCTTGTTAACAAAAATCCTCGTTGACTTTGTATGATGATTGCTTATTTATGGTGTATTGATTATCATGCTTTATATATCTTGCATTTGATCGATTAATTGCAATTTCACACTATCGGTACCATCACACATTGAGTATTGATTTAGTTGTGAATTTTATATATATTGTTAAACAAATTCGAACAACATGATTAGGATGTTTTTATTGAAAAGGAGTTAAAGTTTTAATTGTTATAATATTTGAAGATTTTCAATAAAAACATATGACCATCCAAGACATATCCACTGAATTTGCACAATACCTACAAGTCAAGTTCAAGGCTAGATGCAAATAACAAAACAAACATATGACCACCACCATCTTGTGTGATAAGTTTTCAATGTTGCACAAACAGAATTCCACATCTGTAGTATATGAACATAAGACAGAAAAAGTATACCTAATACACATTGCTGCAACAAAATTCTTACTTCTAATAGTTTCAAATGTAAAAGATTAGAAAAATTACACTTTAGCCCTCTAAACTATCTAGTCCCCTTGTTTAAAAATTGTTGCAATGTACCTCCACTGTCTACATTAGGCGTTAAATATAGGACAACTAGAAAAAAAAATAATAATAACAAAAATGCCCCTAAACACAGCAGATGATAGTTTTCTCATTGACATTTATGTTTAAGCCTAATTTGGTATCTGCTCCTTCCCCATTCCCTGTAAACCCTGATCCCAAAAATTGAGTAAATAAGAGACAGATTTTAATTGAAAAAAAAAAAAGGAAATGGAAGTGTACTGATTGTAATTATGGGCTAGTGTTCATATACTTCAGATTGTTAAGGGGTATTTCAATCATTTTTCCTATTTATGTATTTAATGTCTAATTTGGATGGTGGGACAAATTGCAATAATTCTTCAAGATTAAAGGGTCAATTGCTTACATTGAATTTTGTAGGGAAATTGCAACAATGGTGATAGGTTGAGATTGTAAAGTATGATTTTCCCTAAAATATTAAAAAGAACCTCTTAAAAATTTGCCCAAAAACCAAGGGGTTAGCTCAAGTGGTAAGGACCTTGGTCTTGATGGCATTCCCATCAAATCTAAGGTTAGAATTCCCTTTAGTGCAAACCATTCCTTGGGGCAACCACCAGCAAAGTCGGATTATTACCCAATCCGTGTGCAGGGGACACTTTGCACGAATCCAAGGTTTACCCAACAGGGATGAGTATAAAGTGTCCCTGCCTTAAAAGAGGTTCTTCATTATTACGAAACCATAGTCACCCCTAAATACTTTTTTCAGAAATTAAAATAAAAGCAAATTCAAACTAAGGCCGTTTAAAGAATACCTTGAATTTGGCTTGTTTGAGTATAGGCGCATCGCCAGTTGCTCTGAGATGAACAACCACTGCAGCAAATTGAAAACCCAGAACAGAAAAAAATAAAAATAAAATACACAAAAACACCACCATTAACAAAGCTCAAAAACTGAAAGATTGAGCAGTAATTATCAATTGGGTTTTTCTTGGAGATTTTTGGGTGCTTACCTTTTCGTACAGAACTCGGAGAATCAGCAGCCATAGTTTTTTTTTTTTTTTTTTTTTTTTTTTTTTTCTCTCTCAAGTAAATGCCGAGTTTTGGGTCAGATCTAAAGCGGGGCATTGCGATTCCTTCCACGGATATTTCATCGCTTCGACGGGTTATGGGCTTTCCACTGTTAGTATTTGGGCCCTGGAAGTCCAAATCCGGGCTATTTGGGTTAGGTTGCACCTTCCAACTGGTTAGGCCTAATCATATACATTTTAGAGCACATTAGAAATAAAAATGAGTATTATTAAGAATACAATAAGTTTGAAATGAAATCGTTATTTTTTTTTTTTTTGGCGACAAAACATTATCCTTTCACTAAAATTAAATCAAAATTCTAAAAGTACCTCAGAATTATTTAATTTTTCAAAAAAAAATGAACTCATCAGGATGGTCTACCCTTCATCAGATTCGTTTTAGAATTTATCGATCAGTGCTTATCGTTCATCAGCATCCACTTGGTTATCGTCTCAATTGCTTGCTAATAGGTCTCTTGCCCTTTGGGCCTTGGCTTTGCTTTAGTTATCGCTTTATATGACATTTCTGAAAGGAACGTGTCATTTTACTGCTCTCTCTCTCCCCAAACTCTGTCCATTTCGTTTTTTCTCTCAAACAAATTTACTGACTTAAGCATTGAAAGCTCTCATGATCCCTTAAAACTAGTGGTTTTCGGTGAGTACTTTTCTTGTTTTGCATGTAACCCATCAATCGCCGCCGGCCTAATTATCCAAAAATATGCTTCAACAAACACAAATATTATTATATGCATGTGCCTAACTTGTTGCTTGTTAAATAATTGGACCGTAGCATCAGTTATTATATACTTGTCACATTGCCGGCCATGTGATAAACATTATTGGCGCTTGCCTAATGGAATATTATTCTGTGCTTTCGTTCTTAATTATTTCACGCAGAAATGGATTAATCAGCAATATATAATAATATCAGGTCGCACTCATGCATGTTTAATAAAATTATCACTAGGATAATTTTTTAACCTGATGTGTTAGTGCACGTATATTTCAATTGCTTTATGTCTTAATTAAACTTTGTTTTTGTTTTGAATTATATAGGAATTAGAATAAACATAGATTAATACATCCCAATTCCCATTTGGACACGAATCGGATCTAGAATAGATCCGGATGGGAAGCTTGTGCGCTGCAATAATTACCTAAAAGGGAAGAAAAAAAAAAAAGAAGAAGAAAATACACTTAAACTATTCACTCATTTGCACTTTTAACCATCAATGTTTAAAAAGTGACACTTTATCTCCAAAGTATTTGACATTGACACTTGACCCCCATGAAGTACACTTTACCACCTTGAAATATTTTGAGTTGACACTTTACTCCCCGAAGTAATGAAGTTTTGGGGGAGTAAAGTGTCAACTTAAGTGGGTAAAATGTCAATTTAAAATACTTCAGGGGATAAAGTGTACTTTATGGGGATCAAGTGTTAATGTCATATACTTTGAAAAAATAAAGTGTCACTTTTTAAATATTGGAGTTAAAAGTGCAAATGAGTGGATAATTCAGAGGGGTAAAATGTTTTTTTTTTTTTTTTTTTTTTTTTTTAAAAAAAAAAAAAAAAAAAAAACATGTATACATAGACAGAAAGAAAATTATAAATTCAGTGAGACAGACAAGCTAGCTAGCCAGCTGGGCATGTGGTTCCCATTAAGGTTAAACAAGTTTTTTTTTTTTTTTTTTGACATGTCCACACAAAAGGGGGAGGGAGGATCGAACTAGTGACCTCCGCTTTATAAAGCGTGGTCCCCAACAGATTGAGCTACCCCTTGAGAACAAGTTAGACAAGTTTTGGTATATAATAATGCAAAGGAAAACATAACGACAGGAAACACGATCGATAATTAAACAAATGGATGCTTTTGGATCATTTGATTTGTTTATTTTCAAATCAATAGGATTCTTTCAACGCCATTATTGTTCCTTTCGCATGAAACACTGATAGAACTCTAGAACCTGGTTTTAACTTTTACGAATTACGCACGAAACATTTTGTTGTGTTTCAAAAGATATCGAAAAAAGGTTTTAGAATATGTTGTAGCGATCGATACATATTAAGAATGATTTGATTTAGGTCTTGCTGAATTTCTGTGAGTGTAAATCTAACATAAGTGAATTATAGGATCCAAGATTACTAGCCCTCGTAGATTATCACATATTTTTATATAAGGGGAAATACACTTTACTCCTTAAAGTATTTTGAATTGACACTGTACCCCCCTGAGTTGACACTTCACTCCCAAAACTTAGTTACTTTAGGGGGGTAAAGTGTCAATTCAAAATACTTTAGGGGAGTAAAGTGTACTTCATGAAGTCAAATGTTAATATCAGATACTTTGGGGTGTAAAGTGTAACTTTTTAAACATTGTTGTTAAAAGTGTAAATGGGTGGATAGTTCACGAAGTAAAATGTATTTTCTCCTAATATATAACCTTTGATAGCTCTTTAAAAGTAAAGTATAGGGATGATTGGAAGTTATCTAAGGGACTTATGAACCCTAGATTCTCGAGTCAAATAAGCATACATATAGTTGATGCATGATTACTTAAATGCATTCTTAGCAAATTGCATGAGTTTGAATCACGCAATCAGAATCTCTATGTCTTTTGTTCAAAAAAGGTGACATAAGTGACACTTAGAAGACTATTGAGATAATTAGGGGATTGCGTTTTCCAAATTGCATGTTTATTTAATGAATTTTCTTTTCTTAAATGATTAACTAGAATGAATTATTTCAGTACATCATAGTTTACAAAATGATCACTATTTTTATACTATGTATAAAGTATGTTGCTTAATTAAGTGGTGGTTATAAAAACCTAAACATGGTTTCAATGTTCTTATGTTTGATTTCATATTTATGAAAAGTTGCTTAATTTGCAACTTAATGAATGTTAATAGTTGCAAAATCATTGCTATTACGGTATGTATAGACAATATTTTTATCAAGTGATTATGAATGACATGATGATGGCAAGTTACAAATGTTTATGTATGATTTTTTATCAAGTGATTATGAATGACATGATGATGGCAAGTTACAAATGTTTATGTATGATGAATGATATATATGTTCTAAATGTTTGATCAGTGGTATGACGAGTGACGGAATTAGGGGGGACCAGGGTAGGCCATGCGCCCATGCCCCCTTCCCGCCTCAAATTTCTTAGAAAAAATAGTTTAGGTGGTAAAAAAAAATAAAAATTATTTAAAGCCCATTGGCCCTGCCCAAAAAAAATTTTGTCCCACCAATTCCCAAAAAAAAAAAAAAATTAGGTAGGAAAAATAAAATTATTTTAAGCTCATTGGCCCCCTCCCCTGCCCAAAAAAGTTTTTGGCCCACTCCCTCTCTTTTATTTTCATTACTGTAACCCACTCCCCCTCTCCTCTACTTTCCCTTCTCTTCATATACCTTGGCTCCCCGATCAAACTTTCTGGTTCTGTCCCTGGATATGACAACAAGAAATCAAATGAAAGGGGAATGTCGTCTATGTGACAAACGTTATTTCATAGTGTTTTAAATTTTTAAATGCTTACACTTCAACTTTATAAATATTATTTTATATGAATAATCCATTTTCTTACTAAGAATCGACTGACCCCCTATATTTTTTTTCATTTTTTTAGAGAACGAAGAGGTTAGTGTTGAGGAGTAGGATAGTAAGAGGCTCTCAGTTGAACAAGTAGCAGAATCAATGTTTAGCATGAGCTAGACATTTCAATTCAAATTTTCTAGAAACCGAAACAAAGTTTACATTTTTTTATGGGGTAACTTCACTTTAAACCCCAGAATTACCATGTGATTTGACAAGCTCTCCGAACTTCAAAACTTTTTAATTTGAACCCCCTGAACTTTCAATTGCAGACAATTTACCCCCATCTGTCAATTTTTGCCTTTAAAACCCCTAAAAAGACAAAATTACCCTTCAAATTTCTTTTTATTAAAAAAAAAAAGAAAAAAAAAATATTTGAAAAAAAAAAAAAGGGTCACAAGGTGGCCCAACCGTGGGTCACCTTGTTATTTTTTTTTAAATAATTTTTAATTTGAAATTAAGGATAAATTTGAAATTTTATAAAAAAAATTTAGGGGTATAAACGTCATTGTCTCACTTTTAACGTTTAAAATATGACGGATGGGTTCAAATTGACTGTAATTGAAAGTTCATAGATTCAAATTGAAAAATTTTGAAATTTGAATGACTTATCAAACCATGTGAAAATTAAAAGATTTAAATTGAAGTTATCCCTTTATTTATTTATTTATTTGTAAGTTAAAAAGTCTACATTACTCGCTTGGATTGTCATTAATCAATATCAATTGATGATTGATCCCATTATGAGATAGAAAATTGAAACATGTGACAGCAAGTGGACCTCAAAAGTCTATTTGCCTTTAATCTGCCATTGGGCATTTGGGCATGCGTGATTTTGAAAGAGCTTGCATATTCCAGGGGATCCCATTTTTATACTAACAAACAAATATTAGGCAACGTAACACTCCAATTCCTTTTATGTTTGCTTTTAAGACCAAACCCAAGCTTTCTTTTACACAAAAATAATTTTCTTTGTCTAATATAAGGCCAGAACCCTTATATATATAAAGTTTGATTCTCTTTTGTTACAAATAATTCTTTAGAACCACACCGGTTGACGAATTCAATATCTTATCTGATCCGTGTGAAGTGAGTGCTTAAAAAGGTTGAGAGTACATGATAGCTACCACTAGAATGTCTAAAAGTATATTCTTCTAAGAGTTAAGATGTTTTAATTGTTACCTTTGACGTACAATCACATATATAACTAAAATGTTTAAAAGTTTTCTTGATAATTAATTAGCGTAAATGTGTTAATTAATTTGTTAAAATGAATAACTTTTGCATGCATCAAGACTAGAAGCAATATTAGGGTGAAACTTTTTTTTAAAATTTTTTTTTTATGACGATGTGTCTTTGCATATTTCTCTATAAAACAATATTATAGGTAGAATGAGAAATTTCTTCCATCCAAATTTGATCTACGCTTTGTTTAATTCTTTGAATGTCAGTACTGTTCTAATTAGTTCTTAGATCTGCAGTATATTCTGGTGAATAACGTCCTTAGTCATTGCTCGGTCCATCTAAACTTTCTCAATTAGACAGTGATTTCCTTGCTTTTCTATTTGCGCTACAATTGCATACCTAAATGTAATCTCATCCACTTCCTCTATTATTAATAATAATTTTTTCATATGTCTGATAATTTCTTTGACATCGGCCAGTAATTTGCTGCCAGCTAAAGTTTTTTCTACACAAAAAGGAGAGAGAGAAGGGTGAAACTATTATAATCCTTTAAGAAAGTCCTACAAGAAAACATAAACTAGCTGGAATAAAACGTCGGTGGGCATACCACGTCACCAAAAAAGAAAGAGTCAGTGGGTGTCTCTTTTCTTTTTACGTAGCTCATTGGTCATCAATTTTCAATGGGACAATTTCGTATTATCAAATCAACAATCCAATTCAAGAAAAAAGACAGAAAATATTCATGGTGAGTTAGTTAAGAGTGAGAGAAACATCCATCCACTCGGCCCTATCATCAAATCATATCCGAAAGCGTAATAAATAAAGTTATGGGTCGTATCATTTGAAAAAAGATTTACATGATAACTCGTATTCATCTCTACCCTACTCAGCTCATCATCATTTGAAAAAAGATGCCTGAATTGTGCTAAATTCCTTTCATCAATGGTGGTGTCCCAGACGGGAGACTAATAGAGCCGCTCATATACATGCTTGTAAAACTAATACTTTTAGTGGGAGATGAAGTGATTCATATAGAAGAAGCGTCTCAATGTGTCATTGGTATTGTAATGATTGAACGTTGTAATTGTTGTTAGCTTTTTATTATTAATGAAATGCGTTAATGATTTCAAAAATATATAATAAAAAATAAAAAATTCATCATCTACTCTCTCTCTCACTCTCTTTTCATTATAGGAGAATCTTGGACTCCTTCAAACACCAATCTCTATGGAAATCATTATGAAATTTTGGACGGATTATTTTGTACATTTTACAATAATTGTAATTTTTGAAGAAATTCCTCAACCTAACTCATCTCATAAAATCGGTTCAATAAGAGAGAGTTGTCAATTCCTTATAAACATGCCCAAGATCTTGTCCACAGACAATGTGAGACTATTTCTCAACACCCTCCCTCACGTGCAGACCGATATTTTTCCTGGTCTTTGTCACGAGGTAAGTAGTGTGAGCCCTTATTTGTCCTTTGGTAGGCTCTGATACTATGAAGAAAATTCGTGGGACTATGAATATTAAATGCGGAAATAATAAAATAGACAAGATATTTTATGTGATTCGGTATATGACCTACGTCCATAGATAAAGCGTAAAGGGTTACATTAAGCTCTTATTGAATGATTTGTTTACAATACAGATGCTCCCTATATCTAGGGATGTGGAGAGAATACAAAATGATATAATTGATAAAATCAAATCAGTATTGAATATTTTTGATTTTATTTTATCAATTACAATCAAAACAAAGATATTCTCATAATATCAAATCTCACATCATATATTCTAACAATTTTCACTATTTGTAGCATTCCTAATGGAGGAGCCAAATAATACCGTTATCTAAAATGATTAATCTGATTTGTAAAAAACCTCCCACATTGGATTAACAAAAAAAAAAAAAAAAAAAAAAAGATATTTGATTGGATTAGCCAAAAAAACAAAAAGGTTACATGTAGCAGTACTTTCAAGGGAGCCATTTTATTTTTTATTGTTTCTCTCACCTATTTTCCCTTTTTCCCAAATTTTTTTCCACTTTTTAAGAAATCATTATGAGAATATTCTTTCACAATTTTTAATAAAAAGATATTTAAATGATATAGATAAAAATATAGCAAATTGGATGTAGGAAGCCTTTAAAAAATCAATAGTTAAACTAGATAAAGTGAGTTTTGAGGAGCTATTTTGCACAAAAAATTGGCTCCTCTATTGTGAATGCTCAGTAAACACTTTGAGATGCATATAGCATTTCTTAGCCAAAATAGCCAAAAGAACCTCCACATTTTGCCACTTTGGCTACGAAATTCAGTAGCTAATTTTCTATTCGGAATAGTGAAAATAGATTGAAGAAAAAAAAATTGAATATTTTAAATGAACTACTGAAAGTGAATAACTAAAATGTCAAGTTGAGTATAAGTAGCTTGGAAAAGCAGGTAGCTAAAAAAAAATTTAGCTAAATTTTAGATAAACATTTGTTGAGTTGGATGTGGATGCTTTAACTTTTATATAATAATAAATTTCCAATAAACGGATCCAACTATAAAATGGATTTTTTTTTTCCCTGATGAGTAATGCTATATACACATTTTCTATCTTACTCTTCTACTTTTGAGCTAATGTGACAATGTCTATGATACAAGAGTAAATAAAAAATTAGTAAAATTCCAAATTTGTGTTGTAAGAGAAAAAACCCTAGTAGAGAGTGCCGTATAGCTCGGGGAGGGGGGGAAATTTTGTTCTCCCCCTCCCCCCTCTCCCTTCCCCGACTCTTCCCCCCCTCCCCCTTTTTTCTTTATTTTTGTTTACTTTTCTTTTGTTACAAGCTCAAGCTCCACCGTACCGCGCCGGATATGCCGTTCACCATTTCTGCCGTGTCTTTTTACGGGTTTGATGGAGCTCTTGGAACGAACTGTTCAAAGCTCAATCTACGACCCTCCGTTAGACCCACCTCAACACGTGCCTCTCCACCGCGAACACCAGCCCCGCCCGCTTCTAAAGGCTCCTATTGCTTCTGATTCCGGCAACCCCATGACAGATTGTGACTCGCACACGCCTGTTCGTGTTTTTTTTCGCGCTCTGGCCAGAATCATCCGACAACCTTCCTCCGGTGGTGTTTTGTGGGCTTTTGTTCCTTTTCTTCATTTTCTGTGTATTTTTTCGTCTTCCCTGTATTTTGTAGTCCTGGCCATTTGGGTTGAAGATGTGAATAATTTCTTGGCTTGCGAGTTGATGAGGATGAGTTGCTACCTATACATCGGATTGAGTCTGTCAGGAGCAGACCTATTGTTACAACTGAAGATTAGTCATGGTTAGCGGATGTTAATGTCATAGATAGGTTTCGAATGTAAGATTCTTATGTATGTATTTATGATGTTGAAATGTAACATACTGATATTTCTCTTCTTTTATCTTGTAAACAAATTGAGTATTACGCTGAAATAATCTTACACAGCAGAAAATCTAAAATCTATCAATACAAAACAATACTCTTAAAAATACTTTCTTTATACAAAATACCCACAATTATGCTAAATAAGACATTTATACAAATCTATCTGATTGTATAAATTCTAGACAAACTTCACCAACTTAGAACCTCTATACATCTCAAATATGAAGCTCTAATCACAACTGTATAATTACTTTGACTTTCCATTCCTGCAAGCACTACAAAAACTATAAAGTAATGAGTCAATTAATTCACGATAATATAAATCATTGTTGAAACAATTATATCAAAATGCCAGACATTTAATAAAACTACAAAGATCTATATTATTGAATATCAATATCACTCTCAGTAAGTAAGAATACTTACAGTGGATTACATGAATGGATCATCAAAAGCAATTACTTGTTGAAACTCATTCATTCTGCTCCGCACAGTCTCTTTCTTTCAATATCTCTCACTATCTCCAAAAACTCCCTCTTAATCTTTGATTCTCAGTCTCCATCTTTTTCTAAATTATCTTCGTCTCACTGCCTCTCCCTCTAACTCTGCCTCTCACCATCTCTCTGCTAGCTCTCTCTCTCTCTTGTGTTCTTTCTTTCTTGCAGCGCTTTGTCTCGCCTTTTCTTTCTCTGCTTTGTGTAAATACTCTCAGAAAAAAGAAAGACCGAGTAGAAAGTGGAAGAAGGAAGAATATGTGGAAGAGAAGGGGGAGGAGTGGTAAAATTTGTGAAGGGGGAAGCTCTATTTATAGCAAAAAAACCAAATACTATTCCGTCTTTCATTTACAATTCTACCCTCCATTTACTATTTCAACTACCTTCCATTTACTATTCTACCTTTCATTTGCTATTATACAACTACCAATCTCCAATTACCATTCATATAATATCATAAATTCTTCAAGAATTAATATCATTGCCTAATATGAATATTAATATAATCCTAGTATCAAATTAATATCTCTAAAATAAGACTTTTAAAATTTGGGGTGCTACATGTAACCTCCTAACTTCAGCTATGATTTTTTCAGAGCTTTATGCTCTGCAATGTAAGAGCTTCATGCTCGTGATCATTCTTCAATTAATGAGACCGCAATGATTTTTCCTTTTTTAAAAAAAAAAAAAAAATTAGTATTTAGAATCATTATTCGCCAATAATTAATTGATGACTTATAAGAATCTCATGCTACAGGTGTTCCAAAATCAAGTATCATTGAATGATGTAGCACATCATAATGGGGCCTTGTACAATGAGAAATTAGTAAAAAAATATTTAAAGAATTTTTTAGATTAATCCCTAAGTTAATACCACAAAAAAGATCACACCTTCATTTTTTTTTTCCTAGTTTTAATTGCATAAGTTCTTCGAAAATGTGAAATAGATCATTTTGTTGGTTTTCTATCCAAAATTGTATTGTCTGTTGGTGTCATGTCAATATTTTTACCACATCACATTTTTTAAATAATTTTATTAAAAATCAAATCTAAAAAAAAAAAAAAATGAAGGGGCACTCGCCAACGATGGGATTGCCACCCGTAAGGCTGAGGTGGCCTTGTAGGCCACGGCCACCCCCAACCCTGGTTGAGATAAATCTCTAAGTTAAGACGCGAGAAAAGATGACACCTCAATTTTTTTTTTTTTTTCTCAGTTTTAACTACCTAATTAAGTTTAATAATAATCCATAATAATAATAAAAAAATGATAATGATTTTAAGTTGGTCAAGTAGCACTTGGGTTTTGAGTTGAGATTCTTTTAATTAATTCATAACGAATAATATAAGCCGTTATCAAAAAATTATAATGATTTTAATTTCGTCAAGTAGCTGCTGATTTGTCGTTCTTAATTAGGACTTAAAAAAAAATTATAATTCCAGGTAATTCAATAGAACTGACTTATTTATTTATTTATTTATTTTTACAGAGGCTGCAAAATGAGAGCCCTATTTGTCAGTTCGTCAAAGGCTATTATTTGACAGCGATGGGTTTGGCTCCTTTTTCTTTACCTTAAAAGCAATATTACGGTAATTGGCTTTTATGACGCCAAATAGTTTATGAGGGCAAACAGTCCAAAATATTTTTATAAAAAAATATTAACTTTTTATTGTTTGATTGAGACTCTAAAAATAATATTTTTTGATATTTGGTTGGAACAAAAAAAAGTGTGATCCTATTTTTCTTCCGGCTACTGCTACAGTCATCTGCCTATTGTGCTCCTGCTTTTTAATTTTCAGTTGTATTGCTTTGATTTTTCCTGTATTTTGGTTGGGTTGTATTGCTTTTCCTGTATCTTCCTTATTTTTTTTATTGCTTGTAATAAGGTTATGTCATCTCTTTTGATCTGCTCGCTTGTTATTTTGGTCCAAACCCATGGGGTTGTAGATGTAAACAATATTCTGACTTTCAGGTCGAGGAGGATGTATGTCGGCATGGGGTCCTTTTGATCCCAGGGTGGAGGAATAAGAGCTACTACCTATGCATTAGTTTGTATCTGCCTAGCGTATATCTGTTATTCCAACTAAATATTAGTTATAGGTTAGCGAATGTTTGGCGTCTTTGATGTGTAATCTTTTAGCTACTGCTTTGATCTTTTAGTTTCGATTTTGATCTTTTAGCTTCAGCTAGTATCTTTCAGAACGTTATGTTCTGTGATTGTAAGAGTTTTAATGTTCTTGACTTCTCTATTAATGAGATAAAGAATGATTTTTCTTAAAAAAAAAAAAAAAAAAAAAAGATTAAGACAACTAGTACGGCGTTTTTCACGAAATAACATGTGTTAACAAATCATCTAATCTAATGCCATGGGAGTAGACCCACAGTTGGGGTGGCCAAATTATTATTATTTTTTATATTTTATATTTTTATTTAAAATTATTTATGTCGTAATATTATTAGTGCGCTACATGACATATTAACAGATTTCGTCCAATTTACTAACAAAAAACATGTCGAGTGACCAATATATTTGTGTTTTTCTTCTACATACCTACCCAAAATGTTTTCAATCTCATCACCAAGCTACTTACAACTCATCATTAAAACCAATTTTCCATTTTTTTCAATACAAAATCCATTCTACATATGTGAGTATACTATACACATGTTAGAATTAAATACACATTTACCAGATTTTTTTTGTTCTTTTTTGAAGGCTATACATTAATCGGCAGAATTCAAGATTTAATTAATTAGATAAGACCCATCATTCATTTTTCACATGCATGCATGCCACCATAGTGCAGGACAAACAGACATGAAATAGTATTGCTTGTACAATTTCGGACATAGCTAGGTTGCAGTCTTTCACTATATATATATATATATATATATATATATATATATATATCCAATTTTTGGAAGAATTTATAGTAGGGTTATGTGCATGCTAGTAGCTACTAATTCTACTAATTAAGTTTCTTAATTAATCACAGAGCCATTCCAGTCCGGACTCAAAATATGGATCCAAAGATTGAGAATCGGAGCCACGCAGCTTATCTTCAGAAACAAAGCCTTTGTGATCAGACGTGTTAATGCTATTATCGGCTTCATTTTGGAGACAAAAAAGCTGCGAGAAATCCATGTCGAGAAAATCCGACAGGATATTTCCGTCCGTCTCGAAATCCATGATGAAGTTGGGCAGATAATTAGTATCCTCTTCCGAAATGGGGTTTGAAAAGTCAACCGGGTCGTCAGGAGTTGAAGATGGCTGGAGCTTGGCGTGGGATTGGTCGTGTTCTTGTGGCCCGGTGGTTACGACAACTTTGGTGCACCTTGTCGCCTTGGTTCGGACCACTGATGAACTACTTTCCATGAAGGGATTTGGGTTGATCTCTCGGGGTTGACTTGGATCAGTACTTGATGGTCTTCTTTTTGGGTGATCTCCGGCCACCTGAAATTTCTTTCCAATATTTGTGTTCCAGTAGTTCTTGATTTCATTGTCTGTTCGGCCTGGAAGCCGCCCAGCTATCAAAGACCATCTGCAACGAATTAACAATTAAGCCACACATTAATTAATTAATTAATTAATTCCCATATATTAAAAATTAAAAAATATAAATATAAATATAAAATAAAATAAAATAAAAGAAGACCTGTTTCCCAGGAGTTTGTGAAGCCTGATGATGAGCTCCTCTTCATCACGAGTGATGTTGCCTCTCTTGATATCAGGTCTCAGATAATTTAACCATCTGAGTCGGCAACTCTTCCCACATCTTTTAAGTCCTGGATAAATTAAACCATCTAATTAAGGAAAAGAAAAGGAATTATTATGTGTTTTTTTTTTTTTTTTTTTTGGATAAATGAAAAAAGATCAAACCTGCTCTCTTGGGAAGATTTCTCCATTTCCCCTCGCCATGAGTTTTGATGTATTCTGTGAGTACTCTGTCTTCCATAGCTGTCCATGCTCCCCTGTTCAACCCCTCCTTTGAACAACAGGGACTCCTTCCCATCTAAAGTCAGAATCTCTCTCTCTCTCTCTCTCTCTCTCTCTCTACAGTAGTTTATTTTGGGGAGAGAGAGTGAGAGATCGACTATCTATGCTTGAAGCTGGGAGGTTGTAGTTTATTCTTATTTATATTGTTAGTTAGAACACGGTAGAAGGGAATGTATCTATCAATATCACTATTTCTATTCTATAGAGATTTCAAACCTATTCATTTTTTTTTTTTTTAACCCTAAAGTTTTAAGGTTGCATGTGAATCAGGGGACCACCCTTTTGTCTAACACTACATTTCTAGCAGCCCCCCTAGCAAAAACTTATATATATATATTGCCTGTAGTTTTAATGCTTAACGGAGTATGAATTACACATATAAAATAATATATAAAATAATATTAAGAAAAGGAAAATAGGGTTTAGAGGAAGGAGACAAAAAGTTTTCTTTTATCTTATTTATGCTGCTCCATTTTTATAATGAATTTTGTCATAACCTTCTATTAAGTATGACGACTTCGTTGACGATTTTCCCGCTCCAAATATTCATTACAGCGGACGAGTTTATTATGCGTATTGTCTTGTGCCAAACATTATAAACATTATACATGAGAACGATCGATTACTGACATGATTTAGGAGGAGATTCAATATATATAAAGTTATTTAAAACGTGATTTCGATTTTGTTAGTTGATGAACTAAGTATATACGGGTCCAATAATATTTTATGATGATGATAGCTCCCTAGCTAGGCATTTTATCTTTATATCAAAAAGATAATAAAAAAAGGACAATCATCATAAATAATTATTCCACCTGCCCTTCTACGTACATGGTAAGAGCCTCACGGCTGCTCTCTTTCAAGCTAACTTTCTCACAAGCTCTTGAAAGTTGGTTGAAGTAAAAGCAATAAAGCTATGCTCCAAAAACTGTACGGCAAATCAAATTTTATCTTGATATCATGATACGATATCCCACTAAAGTTACAGATTTCCCTACAACGATTTGTGCGGCTGGTGCTATTGAGAACGTTTGAGTCATTGGACTAGCATATTCAATTATCATCTCGATCTCTTTCGTATAATTAAATTGATACATAGGACGGTGTTCAGAAATTATTTCATTAGCTTTTATTATAAAAAATAAATAAAAAAATTAAAGTTTAATATATATTTACTGTCATATCAATTTAATTGTATAAAAATAAATAAAAATTTGCAAGGGCCCTAATTTGACCACCAAATTTGCACCACGGCACACTATGAACAGGCTTTTTGGTCAAATTAATATACAATATCATTAATCACAATAGTTGCATTTATCTGTTTTTATTTTTATTTTTATTTTTATTTTGTTATTTGAACTGCCATTTATTATGTGTTAGGTCCAATATTGGTCACCTATGGAGTAAGTTGCTCCCCACCTGCAAAATAGAAAGGGTTTGTCAGTAGGCCTTTGATTCTTCGATAGAAGGCATTTTGATGCTCAAGTCAGTGTCTTGTAGGCCTGTAAATGAGCCGAGCCGAGCCGAATATTAGCAAAAACTCAGCTTGGCTCATTTAAGAAAATATTTACTCAAGCCGATCTCGAGTTCGAGCCGAGCTGAGAACCCTTGGCTCAAGACCGGCTCATTGAAAAAATCTTGTGCTCAAGATCGAGCTCAAGATCGATTAAAATTTGATTTCGAGCGAGCCGAGCCCTTGAATAGCTCGACTTGGCTCGCACAACATTCTTGTTAGATAAGAACCTCATGCTAGCTCAAGCTTGGCTAATAAGCTGGCTTGAAAATTTTATTTTTAATAAATCAATTTTACTTAAAAAATTGATTTCTTTTCACCATTTAAAATTCAAATGGTTGAACACCTAGGTCATTTTAGTTATTTACTCACAACCCATTAGGTGGCAAAGACTTAGACGGTTGGTTTAGACAACGTTGGGCCATTCAATTTATAGAAGTGAGATGATATAGTGTTTGCTTCTTTTTTCGATGTGGGACAAGGAAAAGCTTCACAAGTATTACACGCCCAAACTCTATCCCTCTGTCTCGTTCTTTTCTCTCTCAACTCTAGTTCTCACTTCTCTCCCTCTCGCTCAACTTCACTTCTCAGCCAAACTCTCTCTCTTCTGTAATTTCACAATCTCCCTCTCCCTCAACTTCACTTCTCTTTCCTCTCTCAACAAGTGTGATGCGAGTGAGAAAAAAGAGCAAGTAACCATTAACCACCACAAATGCTCTCTTGGTCCCAACTGCCACTACAACGTTTAGAGTTTTTTAATGGTGTTGGGACGAAGATCAGCTTGCAAATCTTGCCCTCCTCCATGATTGAGAAAAGCAACCATTTTTTATGCTCTGGTCTAAGTTCTGCAGATATGGGAAGAAAAGAGGAAAGCCATATTTAGCTGTCGGCAGATAAGGTTGAAGAAGGAATAAAAGAAGAAGAAAAGAAAAAGATGAAGCGTGCTGGAAGTGGGAGACGAGGAATGAAAAGGAAGAAAATAAAATGGAAGAAAGAGTGAGTGGCATGGGGGAAGGTGGGGAAAAGTGGAAAGTTTTTTTTTTTTTTTTTTTTGGTCTGTCCTTCCAGGCAATTAAGCGAGCAGCAATGGCTGACCACCTATGACAAAAATAATCAATAAAATATAAGCCCAAAACGACATAATTTTGACTAAGAAATGGTTTAAAAAATGGAATTAAAAAAAGTTGTTATTATATATGTATAATTATAATTTAGGGATAAATGTAAAATTGGTCAATTTGGTTGGCTTAAATTACAAATTCCATTATATAATTTGTTATTAAATAATCATATGATTTAATGATCAATAGATCATGTGATATAACCATATAAATTCCAATGACAATACATTAATATTTCAATTGTGATTATAAGTAATACATTGTTGAATCCAATGTTAATTACTTAATTTGATATTATACGAATGACATTATCATTGTACATGAATATTATGATTAAGTATTGATCTTATACATTGTTATTATTCAATATATATATATATATATAACTTATAACGTATGTGGACTTATAACATACATTGGAAGTTGGAACGAAGTTTCTAGATACTTAATTATTGTATTAGTATCAATTTGTATACTTTTTTTCTTTTTTTTTTTTATTGAAAGAGGGAAAAGGTTACAAGGGGGATCTTTTCCACTCTTGATCCGAATGGACAAGAGAATGGATGATCCTATGGGAATACTTCCAAACACTAGGTGGGAAGCGGCCCATAAGTATCAATTTTTATACTTATGTCATATTATATATGTATAATTTGTTATTAGATAATCATATGATTTAATGATCAATTGATACTTATGACAATACATTAATACTTTAATTGTGGTTATAAACATCACATTGTGGAATCCAATGCCAATTACTTAATTTGATATTATACGAATGACATTTTCATTGTACACGAATACTATGATTAAATATTTGAATTGTCATTGAATCATATGATTAAGTATTGATCTTATACATTTGTAATATTCAATATATATATATATATAATTTATAACGTATATGAACTTATAACATACATTAGAAGTTGGAACGAAGTTTCTAGGTACTTAATTATTGTATTAGTATCAATTTGCATACTTATGTCATGTTATATATGTATAATTTGTTATTATATAATCATATGATTTAATGATCAATTGATATTTGATCATGTGATATAATCATATAAATTATAATGATTAATAACAATACATTAATACTTCAATTGTGGTTATAAGCAACACATTATTGAATCCAATGCCAATTACTTAATTTCATATTATATGAATCACATTGTCATTTGTATATGAATAATATGATTTAAGTATTTGAATTGTAATTGGATCCTATATAACATAAATTACTTAATTACTATTATATGGATTTAAATTTATATAACTATTTTTTTGTAATATATTAATATATTTTATATATATATATATATATATATATATATATATATATATATATATATATATAAGATCTATTAACGAGCAAACGAGTCGAGCTAATGAGCCGGGCGAGCTGAACGAGTTCGAGTTAAACGAGTCGAACTCACGAGCCCCCGTCGAGCTTAATCGAGCGAGTCGGGTATGTGTCACTAGCTAATCGAGCGAGTTTCAATAATAACGAGCGAGCTTATACAGTGTCGAGCTCGAGTTCGAGTCAAGCTTAGTCGAGCGGGTAGCGAGCGAGCTGTCGAGTGTATCGGCTCATTTACAGGCCTAGTGTCTTGATCTTGAGGAGTCAAAGAGATGCAGAGAGGGGGAGCTCCTCCTAAGTGGAGAGCTCCTCCCAAGTGGAAGGAGTCTCATGTGTGTTTTGGGGACCATACCTGAAATGGGGAGAGAAGAGGACCTTATATTAGGTTCTTTTGGGCTCTTATGGCTATAAGCCCTATTTAGACTCCTGGGCCCTTCTTGGACCTTAGCCGGAGTTTGCCTGATGTTGGGCTTTTTCTGGCCTTGATAGTTGTAGTCCTTTTTATATTTGAATAGATCTCGTGTCCGGGCCATACTAATTAAGTCAATTTTGAATAAATCAATTGCCTCGTATTCGCTTGGTCGACCTGTGCGATTGGTCGGGCGAGGGAATATTGAGGTCTTGGCTTGCTTATTTGTATCTCTTTGTTTGAAGCTTTTGGCTCTCTTGATGAGGCTTAAGTGGATGAGTCGTCTTTGCAAACTCCTTTGGGATATGTGTTAATTAGAGTATATGTAGGCTTGTCCCACATTGCTCAAGTGTGGAAAGGTTTTAGTCATTAGCTTATACAAATAAGCCTTTACGTTTGTCCCACATTGCTGAGGAATGAAACTCATTCTTCATGTCCTTTCTATAAATACAGAGCACTCTTATGTATTCAAATCACTCAATAAAAGCAAGATGTAGCATATAGGGTTTTAGTGTGTGGATTTAGGCTATATGTCAAACTACTTTAATCTCCTTGTGTTTATTCTATCTTCTTGTCCTTTATATTCTGCATTATGATTTATTACATTGTATCAGAGCTAATCTGTAATTTCCTTTTCTTTGTTTTGGATTGTTTTTACAATCAAGAAACTTTTTTTTTTTTTTTTTGCAAGTTTATTTTCTATTGCACAAAGCCTTGGCAACTTCATTGTCGGTCTAGGTGTTGGTACCAGTCATTTTCGCATATCAAAAAACGAGTGGACTTATTTCCACCCGTCACAGTGGTCCTCGTTGTTCAGAGGCCACCATTTGCATCACCATTGTTGTGCTACCAGTCCTTCCCGGCCTTCCTTGGATTGTATTCTAGAAATCTAATACCAAAATCAAGTCCACAAGATATAGATCAAAAGATTTGTGGAAGAATCGTCACCATCAACCATCACACGTACCACCTAGAGATGCTGCCAAAATTTGTACTTACTTCCACGTGTCGACGACAACTCTCAACACGTCCATGTGCCTCCACAAAATGCATCACCTCAAAAAATTGCGCCAATGGACAGATTAGGGACCGACGAGTCCAGATTCGCCGAGATCTATCTCATCAGAGATCCACTCTATTGTCACGTGCCCTAGAAAGCTTCTGCGTGTGAGAGATGCATGCCCCACGTGCAGCCATGCTTCTGTGTGTGGGCCATACGCGCCAATACCTACTTCTGCGTGTGGGCCACACGCTCCACTCCACTATCACGCGCCCACACGCTCCCTGAAGAGCTTCTGCGAGTGAGAGACACGCATCCCATGCACAACCAGGCTTCCGCGTGTGTGACACACGGGCAAGTACCTGTTTCAAAAAAAAAAAAAAAAAAAAAAAGGGAAGAAAAAGATTTTTTTTTTTTTTTTTCTTCTTTATCCGGATTAGAACCGGGTCTTTCCAACCGGTTCATTTTTTGGCCCTTTGATTGGCCTCATTCATTTTTTTGGCCCATAGTGGGCTTTCATGTAAGGCCAACAGTTGGCCTATTCTAGCCCAAAGTTGCCAATGTTCAAATCCCGGCCATAGTAGCTGAAGTTCACGTGCAATAGCCGCAGATGTTTCAAAATCCGGTGCCATCAACTCGATCCAGTCACCTCCCTCGGTAGCCACCAACTTCAACGAGATTTCGGCCTCCGTCATTGATAAAAGAACAAACTCCAAATTTCACAAGTTTCCACCTTGAGTTTGAGGAGGAATGTTAGGGTATATGTGGGCTTGTCCTACATTGCTCAAGTGTGGAGAGGTTTTAATCATTAGCTTATCCAAATAAGTCTTTATGTTTCTCCCACATTGTTAAGGAATGAAACTCATTTCTCATATCCTCTCTATAAATAGAGAGCACTCTTATGTATTAAAATCACTCAATAAAAGTAAGATATAGCCTATAGGACTTTAGTGTGTGTGGATGTAGGCTATATGCCGAACTGCCTTAATCTCCTTGTATTTATTCTATCTTCTTGTCATTTGTATTCCGCATTATGAATTATTACAATGTGGTCGATCAACAAATGATTTGTCGGGTACTTGTATGCCTTGCATCTTGTGGGGACCTCATTGGCCTCGCGCCGTGTAATCAGCGTTGGTGGATCAAGAGATGATTTGTCAGGTACTTGTATGCCTTATGTCTTGTGGAGACTTCATTGGCCTCGTGTCGTGTAATCAGCATTGGTGGATCAACAGATGATTTGTCTGGTACTTGTATGCCTTGTGTCTTGTGGAGACTTCATTGGCCTCGTGCCGTGTAATTAGCATTGCTCCTGCAAGCTTTAATGTGCCTCAGTCCCATATCAGGAAGATAAAAAATAGCATACATAAAGTGGGTGATTTATGAAGATAGTCATGGGTGCTAAGTCTCGCATTGCCCGGTTACTATGTGAAAATGGGCTTTCTAAAGAATTCTAAAGAAACTCCAAATTAACTAGTCATTTTGGAGTAATAGTGTAAATGTGGCTAGTGTTTTTCATGGGTCGTTACAAATGATATCAGAGCCACATAATAACGCAAGCCATGTGGTATTGGAGCACTGCATGACGTAACCCTGACGAGAATATCAAGAATTTAAGAGAGTGAATGTGTAATACTCCAGTCCTATATTAGGAAGATGAGTAGCCCACATATAGTGGATGATTTATGAAGATAGTCATGATTGTTAAGTCTCACATTTCCTAATTACTAGTTGAAATTGGACTTCATAAGGAATTCTAGATAAACTTTAAATTTACTAGTCCTTTTGGGGTCATAGTGCATATGTGACTAATGTTTTTTCTTGGGTCATTACAATCCACCTTCCCAAACATGTTTTCCCAATTATGGTTTCAATTTTTTCAACTATTTGTTGATGTAGTTTTTTGTACGGTCTAACTAGTGATGAACTACCTGCAAAATAGAGAAAAGCATCAATGGATCTGCAAGTTCTCTGGAAGACCGATAACACTTCGAGCTTAAGTTAGCATATTATTTAAAATGAAATAAGAGAATATGCTAAGATTTTTGGGGAGACCCAAGGGTCCCTTTACATGATGCATTGTGTCCCTTTTATAAGGTTTTTAATAGTTGGTTTTTTGTAGAATTCTACATAGCTGGAGAGATTGCTATAATATGGGAGTTCATGATATCTTGGAATTTGTCTCCCTCATTAA
Organism: Corylus avellana; assembly: GCF_965113065.1. Taxonomy (NCBI): domain Eukaryota; kingdom Viridiplantae; phylum Streptophyta; class Magnoliopsida; order Fagales; family Betulaceae; genus Corylus; species Corylus avellana. The sequence goes on along the minus strand of NC_142495.1, from coordinate 9,950,929 downwards.
AGGGGATTCTACCGTTATTATTCATATAGTCATTGCATTTGGGAGGGGCTCTCCATATATTTCACATTATATAATTGCTACATGAGAGCATAATTTCTATAGAGAGGAGATCTTGACTTAGTTCCAGCTTGATTATCTTGCATATCGGGGCAAAGACAAAGTTTTCCTTCAAACTAGGTTTGAGGAATTTCTTTCAACCTACACTATAAAAGTGACATGTGTCCTTTTTTTTAATAACATGTGAGATGCACATGAGTTTTTAATAAAATTTATTCCAACTTTGTCCCTGCTATTAAAAAAATATGTGTATCTCACATGTTCAAGAGACACGTGTCACTTTTATAGAGTAGGTTGGAGGAAATTCCTCCAACTCAGTTTGGAGGAAAACTTTGTCCCGGGGCAAATTGAGTAGAACCTACCGATGATGTATTCCAAACACTATCCAAACAAAATTTTATTTTATTTTTTTCAAAATGTTCAAAAAAAAAAAAAAACAAAAAATGAATGTTAAATCATCATTTATCTCAAAATATTAAGCTTATAGGAAATGATCAATTTAATCATTTAATCAATACTTTAACATTTCCTCTGATGTGTGAAATCAAACTCCATTTTGCTCAACAAGTGAAATGCTTGATTGAAATGGGAGGTAACTATGAAGTTAGAGTTTAAACTTAGGACATTTAGCTCTGATGTCATATTATATCGCCTTTTATATCAAAGCTTAACCTTGATAAAAGAAATATCAATTTAATTATTTAATTTATATTCTAGTCATGAGTAGAACATAATAGGCTTCCAAAAAAGCTATAATTTCTAAAAAATTTGCCTATAAATATAGGCCTATAGCCAATGGTAGAGGCAAGAGGCACATGTGACAGGTGGGAGCCATGGCCCCTTCAAAAGTTTGAATGAAATTTTCATTTGTTTATGTAAGCATCTCCAACAAATTTCTAGTTTAGCTATTGCTTTTTCTATACATACTCCAACCAATTCTCTATTTTACTCTCTATCTATTGTTTTCTTCTCTCTCTCTCTCTCTCTCTCTCTCTCGATTTTGGTTGTAGCCAAATACTCCAAACCTAACATATTAATCACATTTGGTCCGCTCACGTTTATCACCTCGAGTTCCCAGTTAGCCTTGCCCGACAAGAACACCTATTTTGAGAGCGGGAAAAGTCTGAGAGCAGTATGCAGACTTTTCCCAATAATCAGATTTGACTATTCTTTTGGAGTGGTATGCAGACTTTTCCCGCTCTCAAATTGGGAAAAGTCTGCATACCACTCCAAAAGAATAGTCAAATCTGATTATTATGAGTGTTTTTTCGCCTCTAATAAAATTGGGAAAAGTCTACATACCACTCCAAAAGAATAGTCAAATCTGATTATTATGAGTGTTTTTTCGCCTCTAATAGAATAAGCAACTTAACTTTTTTTTTTTTTTTTTCTTCTAGTGTGAACTGTAAATAGGCCAATTAGCCTATTCACTATTCACACTATAAACTTTGTTTATTATTTTTTTCTCTCTCACTTGCATTCTTTTACTCTCTCTCTCTCTCTCTCCTTGTCTTTCTTACACACTTTTTCTCACACAAAATAATATTTAAAGAAAATAAAGAGTATGATAGAAAATCTGTTGAAGTATGTATGAAAAAATTAGTAGCTAAAGTAAAAATCTCTACTTTTTCAGTAACTATTTTGCTTACTTTTGCTAAAGATGCTCGTACTATTCGCACTAGATGAAAAAAGTTAAATAGCCTATTTTGTTGGAGACGAAAAAACACACATAATAGTCAAATTTGACTATTATTAGGTATTTAGCTCATCTTTTGGAGATGGTATAAGGTGAATAATAATAAGTAATTATTCACATTAGAACAAAAGCCATTTTGCCTATTCTATTGGAGGAGAAAAGTGACTTATAATAGCTAAATATAGCTATTATGAGCCATTTAGCTAGTATGCTAGAGATGCTGCAAGAAGACATTTTGAAGTGATTAGTTAATGGTCCTCACAAGAATCATCCACCTAGCTTCACATTATAAATGTTTTTGGGAAAGATTTATGTACCCTCTCAAATTATCATCCAATTGACAATGTCGCAATTGAAAGTATGAAGGGACATTGTCAATTTGATGATAGTTTGATAGCGCTATGTAGACTTTTCCCATTTTTTTTTTTTTTTCTTTGTGAGTGTTTCTTGACAAATCTTATTTGTATTCTCTTAAAATACCGGGTTTTAATTGCATAGTTCATGCATATGTCCTTCCAAATCATCCACCAAATTTCAAACTCAACTCAAGATATGCTTTTGGTGAATCTTGGAAGAAAAGTTTGGTTTGAAAGAAAAAGATTCTTTAATTTCAATAAAATTATTTCTCTGTAAATTATTTTTTGAGTTCAAATTTCTCATTTTCAAATTGTAAAAATTTGTCAAACTTCTGCCAAACCACCTCGAGACCTCTGCCAAACCATCGCCAGAACTCAAATTTTTAAGTTAATTTTTTTTTTTTAAAAAAAAAAACCAATTATATTATTATTTTTCAATGTTGTGAATAAAAATTAATTTTTATAGGTTAATATAACTAAATAAAATTATTTATAATTTTTTGTAGAGGCGTTAAATATTAAAAAATATTTTCAGGAAAAAAAAAAAAAAACATTTTACTATAAAACAAAAGTAGGCTTAATGAAGTTCTAGAAAGAAGTGCAGCAGACGCAGGAGTACAAAGTCTCCGGTCCAATACGGGATTTTTCGTGACAAACAGCCAACATGGTCGATGTTGTTGTTTTTCTTTCTTTATAATGATTGTTGTTGTTTCATTTAGGCGGCTGCTACTGATTACCCGTAACCTGGTCCAGCATATAAGGACAAATTAAGTGTGTGGTGGTAAAATGGTGGCAGTCAAGTCAATCACACCCTTGTTTGTACCACTACTGGCCACAAACTAACTCAGCCTCAATCTTTTCGTTGCTCTTCTTTCACTTTTTGGTAAATGGGACACTTCTCTAAATTCCTATTTCCCCCATTCGTTTTTTTTTTTTTTTTTTTTTTTAAGGAGAAGGTTAGAGAAGGCGGTCAAAATAATTATTTTACAGTATTTGCTCGTTGTGACATAAGGTGTTTAGACGATAAGAATCGTAAATACTATTTCAAGTTGGATTGAAAAATAGCTTAATCCAGTTTTATTAGGACATCAGTAAAACACCGAAACTCACAATGATTTATATTAATCAAATATAGGGATTCTCGTTGCGGAATTTAAGCTTATGCCATAACGTATACCTGACCAGTTTAAAGATTTTTTTGGGACCACTGATCCACCGCCCAAAATGGTAATTATACAATGAACTTACTTGACATTTGGTTAGGGTAATTCTTTTAGTATTCTTAAAAATTTTAAAAGATTATTCTTTTTTATTGTATTTAAGTAAAAGAAATTTAGGGTTTAGGGTTATGCTGTTGGGTCGTTGTCTCTGGTTAGGGTAATTATTTGAATTCTCTGATTGCCTTTGGAATATGCTATTGGGTCGTTGTCTATCGCTTATTAAGACAATTTTGATTTCTCAGAGCAGCCAAATATCAACACATGCAAACAAAGTTCTGTGGCTAGAAGAGGAACACCTTTATAAACAGTTAATTAAGTTCACACAGCTTTGCAATCTTGTGACGGTCACCTTTATAAACAATTACTTAATTACTTACTTAGGCCAAGATACTTATTAAAATAGTTGTCTCATTATCCGCCCATCTTTCATAAACTTTCATAGCCTCCTACCAACTAGAATGAGACGACTATTAAACACAAAACTCTAAAACATGATTTCTATGTTACTAATCCAATTCGCACTAGACAAGCGCTAGCCATATTATACCCCAAAAAAATTAGTTAATTTGGAGCTTTCTTAAAATTACTTATAAAATCTATTTTCACATAGCAAGTAAGCAATGTGAGACTTGGGGTGAAAAGAATAACCACCTAAGCGATTACGATTAGCGGTTTTAGGTTTTGAAAAAACCGCTAACCATCTTTATGTATATTATATAATATATATTATATTTTTATATATAAAATACATGAAACAACGTCATTTTTTTTAATTAACTTTTTTTAATTTTTTCTTTAAAAAGCAGTTAGACCCTAATAACCACTAACCACAACCGCTTTTTCACCCTTAGTGAGACTTAATATCCATGAGTCTATTTATAAACCACTAATTCTTTATAGGGTATGCGTCTTTCCAATATATGATTAGGGTGTACAAACTCCCCTCCTTAAACCCTTGATGTTAATTGTCAGGGCCACATTATGCGATATTCACAATACCACGTAGCGTTACTAAGCGACTCTGATACCATTTGTAACAACTTAATTAAGAAAAAATCATTAGCCACATTTGCTCTATGACCACAAAATGACTAATCAATTTGAAACTTGTCTAGAAAAACTTATATAGCATAGTTTCACATAATAAGTAAGTAATGTGAGACTTATCACTCATAAATCTCTTTATAAACCACCAACTCTATGTAAACTATTCATCTTCTCAATATAAAACCGAAGTATTATAGTAGGCCTCTTGAAATTAATAACCAAAGCCCATATGGATCAATTATGAACATCTTAATTAACAAATTTATGAAATCCAACTAGATCAGTACATTATGCATATGAATTTGAAAAACGTTTTGATACTACATGACTCGAAACATGTCTATATTAATTAATAATTAGTATAGTTTGGCTCTTTTTTATCATGATTAAAAGACCTTACGACTGATTTATAGCCCTTTGGGGTTTCTTTCAAGAACCTAAAATCATCCCTAAAGTCAATTTTTGAAAACTATTTTCTGAAGATTTATAACATCACACGACAACTATGCAATCTAGGAATCGACAAAATGAAGATGTATCAAGGAAATCATGTTTAAGGCTTGACCGATCCTACGTGACAATTTGAAATTATTTTTCATGCATAAAAAGCAACTAGTCTGGAAAATATCAAGTTAGTCTGATGATTAGGAATAAAAAATACTCAACCTAGCTTTGCAAAACTATATCAAATAAACATTGATCTTGAAAACCAAATATGTAGAATAAAACCCAAAAGAGAAAATATAATAGACCTTGAAAAACTGATCTTTCATTCACCAAAATACTTTGTGACCTTGGCATCCATCAACAACCTGCACGTACAAGAAAGAATTTGAAGGTATTGATGATGATCATGAAGAATCCTTTAGAACAAGAAAATGTTTTGGAAAAACCATTGAACAATTAGGAGTATTTCATTTTGAACCAGGGTTTGGGAGGGTGATACATTTGGTGATCGAATGCCTAAATTGAAAAGGGTTGTTCTAGCTAGCTAGGGTCCTCCAATAACCTCCAATTTTGCTCGGACTCGACATACCCTTGATGTGACGTTAAAAATTATTATTAGATCCAAAATTCAATAGCGAACGATTCAAAATTTAACTCCTTAACTTGATTGATGTGACAGTGCCCATCAATCAACCCTTGAATTTTATTTTATTTTTAGTAAATATTGATCTAAGGGTTGACGGGCACTATCACGTCAGTTCAATAAAATATGAATAAGATGAGAGTTGCGTCTTCATCGTTACTCAATTGAATATCGTAACATGTGAAAGTGAGTCGTGCACATGAGTCAATTTGTCATTAATCCCCTATTTGCCCTTGAGAAATGCTAGGTTTCTCAATTTTTTTTCTCAAAAATTTGGTTCCCAAATAATTTATCATCATCCCATCACTTAGAGCATGTTTAAGATTACGTTTAAAAAATATAGCTTTTAAGTCAAAAAAATATTTTTTGAACCTTTTGCCAAGTGTGTTTTGGCAATTTTTAAGCTTTTTGGACCTTTAAAAGCACTTTCAATTTTTTTTTCCAAACGAGTTTGTTTGTTTGTTTGTTTATTTATTTATTTATTTTTTTTTCAAACGAACTTTTTGAGTGTTGAATGCACTTTTAGGCCCCTAAAATCTACACGCAAACAGGCCCTTAATGTTTCTATTTACTAAAATAATAAATTATATGGAATGATGACATGTCATTTTGAAACTTTTTTTTTTTTTTTGATAAAAAACCTAATATTTTTCTTTGCCGTCTAAACATACTTCAAAAAGAGTTTGGTTGCTCGAGCCCCCCGCTCAATTATAGCATGGGCTACCATTTTACACTACAAATTAAGAATGTTAGGCGACTTGCGGCGAGGAGGTTAAATTCAAAGCACATAAATTAAACCAAGCTTTCTTTGACACGGAAATGAATATAGGAGGTTGACTAATAGGCTGCAAATGTCTCATCTACTCCACCAAATTGATTAGGTGAGAGGTTAATTAAGGTATATATATTCAAAGCATTTATATTTATATATGATTGTTACGGCTCATAATCATGCTAAAGTTCATTCTTCAGAAAGTAAGATATATATATATATATATTTTGAAAACCTGACTTTCATTAACTATCACTGAGGTGAAATAAACTTCTAGAACGCACCAGGATTCTAAATTTGAAGAGCACAAAGCTCTAAGTTCACAATAGATGTAATACAGCTTGGGATCTCATCCACCCATACCAGCTCAGTAAAACATTGGAGGCCCACCTTCGCCAGCCATGTGCAGCTTGATTACCCAGCCTTTGAACATGTCACACCATCCAGCTCCTTTGCGTTCCAAGAACAGTCCTTGCATCAGCAATAATATGCCCGCCGAAAGATCTCAAACTGTTGTTGGGATCCTTCAATGTTTGGACCACCAGCAAGGAATCGCCTTCAAGGATGATATCCTGAAATATATATATATATTAATTAAGTTATCTTTATTGGGTTAATTATTTGCTTTAAATAAATAATTAATATGTGTTCCACTTTAGCGTACATGTTTGTCGTCCTTTTTTCCATTTTTTTTTTTTTTTACTTGCTAATGGGCCAACGGATATCTTCAATGGTCAAATCATGACGGACTTTGCTACTTTTCAATGGCCATTATATTATTTGCATAATGGAGCTCATCATATGCTAAGGTCTCTCCCTTTCATTTAAAATTGAAATGAGTCATTTAGGTAGATGATGTGAAAAATTAAGATAAAATTGTCTTTAGCTTTTTAAAATTAGGACAACTTTATCCTACCATTTTGCCAAATGAAATGGAGAGGATTCATTTCCATAGGCTAATATACACCTCTATGATCTTACAAATGATCAAAAAGAAAAATAGATCTAAAAAAAATTAAGAAATAATATTAACTAAGACTAGAAAAGCCCAGGTGTGAATGTGTGATTGACTCGATCTTAAGATGAAGAATCCCTAATTAAGGGTCGCGCCAAATTCATGAATATGGAAAAATCATTATCTCTCAACCACCAGGTGAGAGTGGAATAACTACATGCAATGGCGGATCTAGAAATTGGAGTTACTAGGGGCGCAAATAAAAAATAATAATAATGATAATTTTTTTTTTCCTATAATATGGTAAATACAATCAAAAAGTAAATTAGACCATAATATATGTATCATGTAGTATATGTAAAAAAACAAAAATCAAAGTAACTATTAAAAATCTTCATCTAACGACGTCAGAAACACTTAATAATTTAAACTACTTGCGAAATAAACTAAGAACAATTAAATGACTAGTAGTGTCTAAGAAAAAAGAGTACCTTTTAGTGGGCTGTTGGCCTACAACTATTTCTTTTAAAAAAGCCTCAAATCTCAAAGTATAAATCACATTAGAGACTAGAGTCTAAATTTAGCCAAAAAAAAATCACATTTATCCATTTTAACTACCTACTTTTTTAAAGCACCCACATCCTACTCAACATTTTAACTTATTACTTTTCCCTATCATTTAAATATTATTTATCTATTCACTTTTTTATTATTTTTTTCCTCATAGCATCGAAAGCAGTGCATGGCATCCAACGGTTTGTAGCACATGCATGGAGAGAGAGAAAATTATCTTTAATAGAGGAGAGAAGTTGTAGCATATGATGGGCTAATTGTTTATTATTAAAATGAGATAGTGCGCAAGTTGTAGCACATGATAGCCACATCTGCTCAAAAAATTGAAATTACTAGGGGTGCCCTTAAATTTTTGGCATAAAAATACTTAAATAATTTTTAAAATTTCTTTTTTTTTTTTTTTAATTTTTTTTTTTTTTATCGGGGGCGCCCGACCCTGGGTCGCCTCCATGTATGTCTGCCACTGACTACATGAATAACGGTTACATAAAACCCTATAAAAGGAATGCAACACATTAGTAAAGGGAATTGATTAATTCCTCTCAAAAACTCTGAGCTCATTGCATATTTTCATTCCAAACAGTAATAGTTTCTTCGGTCTCCAGACCAGTGCATCATTTGACGCTTTTTAATATTTTGCAGGTAGCCCATAACCAATCAGGCCGTTTGTACCAAAAAACTGCTCTAACATTAATCTACATTTGCGTTCAATTAAATCATACTTCCACATGATCTGATGTCGATTTGAATCCATTATTTGATAATATGGAATGTACGTGCGTTAGTATAGATTACCTAATTAAACACTGAATTAATATAAGATCAAATATATATATGCCCTCCCTAGCAAGACAAAGCAAAAATGTTCCCACAAGAGAAAATTTGGACAGCCACGTACATGCAAGTTGCACAAGTACGTTTGTATCAATGTTGACTGCGGCACTCTGACAAAGATTTGGAATATATA